>NC_089222.1:32952263-33253165 GCF_963924675.1 Phocoena phocoena | reverse complement strand
GGCTTGGGTTCGTGCCTGGGTCCGGGAGGATCCCACGTGCCGCGGAGTGGCTGGGCCCGTGAGCCGTGGCCACTGGGCCTGCGCGTCTGGAGCCTGTGCTCCGCAACGGGAGGGGCCGCGGCGGTGGGAGGCCCGCGTACCGCAAAAAAAAAAAAAATAATAATAATAATAATAAAAATGTGGGGAAAACAGAAGGTTCAGGTGATAACTCAGTCATCCTGACAGCAAATAAAATAAAAACTGTCAACTCAGCTACACAGGGGAGCAGGCACACTTGAAAGACGTGGGTAATATGAGGGGCATGTCTCACATTCGTTCCTGGCAAAGCCCATTAACAATTCCCAGGAGATAATAATAGAATATGAGTAATAAAATAAAGTCTAACCTTTTTTTTTTTCTTTTCCTTTGTGCCTCCTTTGGTTTCACTTGCTCATAGGGTGCTGCGCAGAGGCCTCGCCCCCCCGGGACTTCATGCCAGAGTTCCTAGTGCGAAAGGGTTGCGCCTGACACTTCAGCTCCTCAGGCCGTCAACCCGCAGGCAGAAGCGCTGCACAGGACACTCAATTTAAGAGGGTGGCAGCGCGCCGTGTGCAGAGACGCTGCGCCCGGCACTGCAATCTGGAGTGTGAGCTGCGCAGGCGCGCACCCGCCTGGCGCGAGCCCCACCCCTTCCCCCTGCTGACGAGATTCCCGTGAAGCAGCCCCGCGCACAGCTGGGCCGGGAGAGCGTGGACTCTGTAGCTCCAGCTCGCGCCTCTCCGTTCTTTGATCAAAGAATAAAAGCTTTCCTTTGCTTGTGAGCCGAATTTACCTTCGTTCTATTGACGCAGGAGGACCCTTGTTGGGGACGACTCGGAAGGGTTGGTAACAATTCCTATCATGTATTATTGCTATTATATACCTTATAGCCCATATGTCATTTTACACGTATTATCTTCCTTATGAGACTATGAAGCTCTGAGGACATAAGTTCCTAATTCATCTTCATATTTTCCCATCAACCAGCATGGGGTCTGTTATTTAGTATATAGTATGTGCTTAATAGGTATTTGTCAAGAGTGAAAATGATGGGGAACTGGGATTAGTCTCATTGGAACTAATGGATAGATATCCCTATCTCAGGGATAGCTTATTTGATGAAAACAAAGGGAATATACCTTAAAAGAAGAGACACTCTGAGATGTTACCTTATAGGTAGAGTAGTGGTTCTCAAGCAGGACTAGTTTGTCCCCCAGGGGATGTTTGGTGATGCCTGGAGACATTTTTGTTTGTTACAACTGGGAGTAAGGTATGCTACTAATATCTAGTGGTCAGAGGCCAGGGATGCTGTTAAACATCCTACAATGCCTAGAACGGCTCCATTCTCCACCCTCCCCAATAAGGAATTACCTGCTCCAACATGTCAATAGTACCAAGGTTGAAAATTACTAAACTAGAGTTTCCTCTGATCAAAGAGTTTTTCTTGATGACTGGAGCAGAAACAACACCTTTGGGCTTCAGTTACTAATACCAACATCTGGTGCCAGAGGTACTTTTTGCCCCACTATAGCAATTCTCCCCTTATTTCTTTTGATAATAGAACATCTTGAGTTTTAGCTGGACCCTTGACTACCAACTAGAGACTACAGCTCTCATCCTCTCTTGTAGGCAAGCTTGAGGACGGGAGTAAATTCTTGCCAATGAAAAGGAATGGAAATGATGTGTGCTTTGTGTCCTCAAAAAGGAAGATTTTTGCACTCTTCATTCTTTCCTTCCTGTAAATTATAACATGGAAGTAGAGGGTATGAATGATATTTGTCCATGTGGATACAGATAAAATTACAGGAAAGGAATTCTTTGATGGTCCAGTGGTTAGGACTTGGCGCTATCAGTGACACGGCCCATGGCCCGGGTTCAATCCCTGGTCAGGGAACTAAGATCCCACAAGCCCTGCTGGTGTGGCCAAACAAACAAACAAAACAAAACAACAAACAAACAAAAAGAACCTTACATGGAATGCAGAGTGATGCAGAGTGATGGGATAAAAGAAACCTGGTCTCATGGAGCAAAGTCACCTACCTAATTTGTCCTGCCTGTTTCCTGCTGGCCAGTCACATAAGAAGAAAGCAAACTACTTTTTGCTTCAAACAGCGTTGTGTGAACACTTTGTAATAGCAACTTAGTTTTTGTCCTACCTAATACAAACCAGATGCAGTTTTTAGTGTCTGGATGATGGCTGGGAGTGAGTAGCACTATAGGAGATAGACAGCCACACGCACAGGTTTAGAATGCTGTAGACAGGACCGGTTAAAACTGATTAATACATGATGTTGGCAGACAGAAGGAAATAGACTACATCTCAAAAGAGACCATATTATTTGCATGCAGTGGTCTTTGTAGCAGTCAGCTAACTCACGGATCATACAAACTGTGAAATGTGGTAGGAGTTGAGGTTACCGTGATTTTTAAGTTGAAGGATTTAGAATGTGCATTGATTTTTCCCCCCTGCATTGATATTGCTTTTAATTTCTTTGTTTATAAGCTTTAGAGGTGTTATTAGGATATACAGCCATCTAGTAGAAAAAAAGTTTCCTGGAACAATGTTCTATAAGAAGGAGATGGATATTTAACTCTTATTGTAAACATTAGTGATCTTAGGAATAATGCAAATGTCTTATTTAGTAATTTGAGGAAAAGGTGGGGAGTAGATAGAACTAAAGATTAAAACTAACACTTTTTAGCTACCAACTGCCTGATACTCTGCTTTAGTCCTCTTGTTGTGGGATATGATTTAGGGAAAGTGATCATTGTTTTTTTCCTCCTACATGTTCTGGTTGCTGCTCTGATTTCTGTCAAATGAGCAGCTTTCACCCTCTCAGGGGAGGATATGTGTAGCTGAGAAGGGGAAAGAGATATGTTAAAACTCCTCTGAGCCAGGCATTTTGAAATCCAAACCTTTTACGAGCCAAGCTTTTTGAGATCACAAAGGATTTCTGAGCTACAAAAGGCTAAGCCTCTGGAGAATGTTAAACATGGAGTCTTGAGGATAAAGTTGGGGGTGAGGGAGGGGAGCTTGCTAAGAGAAGAGTATTTTCCCAGAGGAAAGGAGATGAAGTTTAACAAGTGAGTGGGAAGAGTGTTATCTGAGGGGAAGGAGCTAGAGTTTGGAATCCGAGGGTGCCTGAGACAGCATGTTGTGCCCTACTCTCGGCCTAACCAAGCTCTGGACGGCGTAAATGCAGACCACAGAGAGATTTGGTAGGAATCTTGGATCAGAGGAGGAGAGTTTTCCATGAAGCCTGAGGGAGTGCAAGCCTCGAAGATAAGTCCTGTTAGTGTACCTGTTCCCAACCAAAGTCATCATCGTCTTGCAATAGAAGCGTAGAAGGGTCTGGCTCTGGGTATGCATCTGGGCCCGGGTCTGGGCCTGGGGCTGGGACTGGGTCTGGGTCTGGGCCTGGGTCCGGGCTTGGGTCCAGAACTGGGTCTGGGTCTGGTACCAGGTCTGGGTCTGGGTCTGGGCCTGGGCCTGGCTCCGGGTCAGGGCCTGGGTCAGGGTCTGGGCCTGCATCAGGGTCTGGGCCTGGGCCGGAGTCTGGGCCTGGGTCAGGATCTGGGCCTGGGACTGGGTCTGGATCTGGGTCTGGGCCTGGGACTGGCTCTGGGTCTGGGTCTGGACCTGGGTCAGGGTCAGGGCCTAGGTCCCGGTCTGGGTCCGGGCCTGGGCCTGGGTCTGGGCCTGGGTCTAGTTCTGGTCCTGGGTCTGGGCCTGGGTCCAGAACCGGGTCTGGGTCTGGGCCTGGGCCTGGCTCTGCGGCTGGGCCTGGGTCAGGGTCTGGGCCTGGGTCTGGGTCTGGGTCTGGGTCTGGGCCGGTGCCTGGGCCTGGGTCTGAGTCTTGGTCTGGAACTGGGTCTGGGTCTGGGTCTGGGTCTGGGCCTGGGTCCGGGCCTGGGTCCGGGACTGGGTCTGGGTCTGGGTCTGGGTCTGGGACTGGGTCTGGGTCAGGATCTGGGACCGGGTCTGGGTCTGGGTCTGGGCCTGGGTCTGCGTCTGGGTCTGGGACGGGATCTGGGTCTGGGTCCAGGCCTGGGTCAGGGTCTGGGCCTGGGCCTGGGACTGGGTCTGGGCCTGGGTCTGGGTCTGGGTCTGGGACTGGGTTTGGGTTAGGGTCTGGGCCTGGGTCTTGGTCTGGGCCAGGGTCCAGGTCTGGGTCTGGGCCTGGGTCAGGGTCTGGGCCTGGGACTGGGTCTGGGTCTGGGTCTGGGCCTGGATCAGGGTCTGGCCCTGGGTCTGGATCTGGGCCTGGGCCTGGGACTGTGTCTGGGTCCAGGACTGGGTCTGGGTCTGGGCCTGGGCCTGGGTCTGGGCCTGCCTCAGGGTCTGGGCCTCGGTCTGGGTCTGGGCCTGGGACGGTGTCCGGGTCTGGGCCTGGGTCAGGGTCTGGGCCTGGGTCTGGGTCTGGGTCTGGGTCTGGGTCTGGGCCTGGGTCAGGGTCTGGGCCTGGGACTGTGTCCGGGTCTGGGCCTGGGTCAGGGTCTGGGCCTGGGTCTGGGTCTGGGTCTGGGACCAGGTCTGGGTCTGGGTCCAGGTCCGGGCCTTGGGTCAGGGTCCTGGACTGGATCTGGTTCTGAGCCTGGGTCTGGGTATGAGTTTGGGTCTGTGTCTAGGTCCCTAAGCCTGGGTCTGGAACTGGTTCTTAGGCTGGACTTGGTGCTGATAGAGGCTGGAACTGGGACTGGGAGCAGTGATGGGGCTGGAACAAGGCCTAACCCTGGGTCTGGGTGTGGGAATGTGCCTCGTTCTGCACTAGATCTGGGCATAGATTTAAGTTGGAGATGGGTCTGAGCCTTGGGCTGGGCTGGCGCTGAAGATAAGTTTCTGTCTATAAGAGGAAGTCAGGGCTGCTGCAGAGCTGCAGAGGCTTTGCTCTTAATTAAGTTAGTAGATATCAGGAGTCGTATCTAGACGTGCTCTGATAAGATCACTAAACTGTCAGTGACCAAGAATTTCCTACCAGCAAAGCCATTAACCCCTTTCTCACGCAGACTTTCCTTTAAATCCAGAAATCCTGGTATCTGATTTCAAATAAGAGTTCATCAAGAGCAGAGCAAAAGTGAAAATATTGCTTTAGTTATGACAGAGTCTTAACAATTAGTTTGCAGTTAGAGCACATTTACGTTTTTTAGCTCTTTTAAATCTCAAACAATTTTCATTTTAAAAATTTTATGTTTTCATTTCATATTTTATGTTTTAAAGTAATTATTTATATTTTAATCAAACATGTTACCTTTGGTTGTTATTTATATTGGTTTTGGAATTATTATAAATATTACTGTAACTTTCATTTCTAAACTTCTGTGGATCTATGATTTTATACAAATGGATTATGGATTATAGTTATCCATGTTGGAGATGATACAGCATGCCTTGAGAATAACTCTTTCAATTCCAGCTCTGCCTTTATCTTGACTTTGAACGTGTCGATTACTCTTAGAACCTCACTTTTGACATAACAACCTTGCCTCGTAGGATCGTGAGCGGTCCATCAGCTAGTAAAAACAACATACAGAATAGACAAGCCATACTCCGTAATATCCATTCCCTTCATAGGCATCACCCTCCACCTGGCCTCACTATCAGAATCCTTCTCCTGGTGAACACAAGCTACTTTGGGCAACTCGGTCTTTTGAGTCCCTCAAAAGTGGTTGTGAATAACCTAGATTGTAAAATTCCCACACTAAGTTGCTAAAGTGTAAGTTACTATCCCACTTTGGACTGTTTGCTTCTTCTGTTTTGATCTTAGTAAGAGAAAACAACCATTATGTGTTTCCACGATGTCTGGCACTTAGAACTCATTTACTCACTTAATTTTCACAATGACCTGCAAAGGTGTGTTATTATCCCTATTTAATTTGAGGAATATGAGCCTGAGAAAGACTTAATCACTTGCCCCTAGCTATGTAGGTATACCTGACTGAGTCAGAATTTGAAATAAATACCTTCTGACCCTGCATAGGAAGCCCCAGACCTATTCCTGCTCTCTCGTTGCTGGGGCACTTACAGAGGTGACAGGGCTCCCTGACTTATAGTCAAGTGCCTGCCTTTGGTTTCTGACCTTTCCTAGATTCCTCTGACCCTCAGCTTTCCTTCAGTATTGTGACTTAGCTTCTTCTGTCTTGAATCTGAGCCCCATATCTATGATTCACTGTTAGGTATCCTCTTGGTGGGGTGCCCAAAGGTAGAGTTTTTGTTGTTTTGTTTTTTTGTTTTGTTTTTTTGCGGTACGCGGCCCTCTCACTGTTGTGGCCTCTCCCAGTGCGGAGCACAGGCTCCGGACGCGCAGGCTCAGCAGCCATGGCTCACGGGCCCAGCCGCTCCGCGGTTTGTGGGATCTTCCCGGACCGGGGCACGAACCCGTGTCCCCTGCATCGGCAGGCGGACTCTCAACCACTGCGCCACCAGGGAAGCCCAAAGGTAGAGTTTTTAATGTATGTAAAAAATTGATTTGGTTTGGACTTATGTAATGATGTAGAATTTAAGACACATGATATAAAAACTAAGAAAAAGAAATACAGCAACTCTTGATTTTCACAAGAGGGTGTGTGTGTGTGTGTGTGTGTGTGTGTGTGTGTGTGTTATTTAAGATAAATTACAAATTCTGGGGCAATTTTTTATCCCCATCTAGTATAATATACTGCTGCCTACACCTGTCTGTTTTTAAAGAATGCAAATTAATTTTAATATTGGAGTAAGGCATTTTAAAGGAAGGAAAATCTGTTGTTAAAACATCACATAATTCAGATTTCATTTGTATTCCACTTTGAATAGAATTGCCTGTGGCGTTACTTCATCTAGGAACACAGATGGCAGAAATATGTTTATATATTCACATTTTTTATATTCCTTATAAATTTCATTCATAATCTTTGGCACTGTCAACTGACACAGTTTTATTCACTGAGATTCTGAGATATGTGTAGAACTACCTGTTTAATTGCTCTGAATACAAGTCCAGGAAACTCAGGGTCATGAGGAAATCATTAGTCACGACCTTGAAGAGTTAATGTAGCAAAGAAAATCAGGAAGAAAGATTTTGTTGACAACCGATTATTACTCAACATCAGTTTTTGGTAAAAGACAAAAATATTAAAAGCTAAAACAGAAAAGCCTTCTCAGCCCTATTCCTTGTTAAATGTGCTTAGCAGGGCTGACACTGGGCTGATGGTTTTGTTGGCCACCAGTCTCTGTAAGGACTCATCAGTACCTGAGTCTCTGGAATTACCCTAGGAAAGAAATGAGAACTCTATTTTCTTTTACTGTTTTTCCTGAATTGCAACATCAGGATAGTGGACCTTTAAATTTACTTGACTAACCATTGGCTATTAAAAACAGACTGCTAAAGGTTGATGGAAAGGAAAAATGAGTAGAGAGATTTAACAAATATCATCGTCTTAAGATAGCAGTGAAAAGGAATTCTGTAGTCAGAGCCAGATTTATATATAATAAATTGTCTAAATGCTAACCTGCTATAAATTCTATGGTTTTAGGAAAATATAATAAGAAATTAACTCATGCCTAAAATCTCACACCATCTTTGTTTTCCTTTCAGGTTAGAGTTTTGAACTCTAATTAATGTGAATAACTCTCCCTGAGAGGTAATGAATATCACCCAGTAATTGGTACAAAGTTGCTTAAAAGAGAACCAGAGGAGGGTGGTGTGAGTGATCCCATGAGGCAGAGTCACTGCTCAAGCTCATACGTGCTGATTTTCTTGGGGGTTGCCAGTTCATTACACCAGGATGAATGAACATCTGAAGCAGGTTTTCGTAGGAGAGAGAAAACAAAGCATAGTTGGACCACACCAAAAGAAAATAATGACATGGGGCAGGTAGACCATAGCTGCCCAAAATTATATGGAGAGCACAGTATTTAAGGTTAGGGGTTTTGGAATTATGCATGCCTGGGCTCAAATCCTTCATCCGCCAACCATTTGTGGAGACAAGATACATAACTATGCTGTGAAATAGACTTCTCAGCTGTTATCTGCTAGGGTTGTGGATAAGATTAAAGAAGACAATGAGTATCATGGGCATAGTATAGGATTTAGCTCCATAAACAGAAAATATTTGGCTCTTGGTAGCTAATATTAATTCTTTTATTATCATCATCACCTCCAGTGCATGGCAGGAGTATGGATTCTGGAGTCAGACTATTAAGGTTCAAATCCTTTCTTCATCAGTTACTAACTCAGTAACCCTTGGCAGGATATTTACCCTTGATGTGCCTTAGTGTCCTCATCTGTATAATGAAGATAATAATACCTATCTTATGAGTTTGTTAAGAGGAATCAATGATTTAATCCATGTGGACAATTGAACTACTAGATCCTGTAAATAGTAAGCACTCTGTTAGTTTATAGTCCATCTGTATAATTTTAAATGGTGTAGAGGAACTCTGAATAGGAGATCAGTGGCAATTTGAACATAAAATAGGATACTTTTCAGCTTTTTAGGAGAGTGATTTTTTTTTTTTGTATGACTGTCCAAACTAACCTCAGGTGCCTGAAGGTTAGGATTAATTTTTTTTTTCTAGGACTCTGTTATGCTTGGAGCAGTACCTCCAGTCATAGAATCTCCAAGTAGGAGGAAACCCAGTGGTTTTTCTGGCCGATGTAAGACATGCACACTCTTTATAGTACCTCCGACAACACAGGGCATAGCCAGTGAAGGTGAACATATTACTTTTCAAGGCAGCCAATTTTCAGACAGTCATAGGAAAGAAAGTTGGTTCTTTTCTGCAACTGAATCTCAATTCCCTTCTAACCACTGGACGAGTCCAGCCCTAGAAAGCATCACAGACTAAATATAGTTTCTCTTCCTTATGAAAATTATTCAAATATTTGTGAATAGCATCCATGTCTATTCCTCTCCCCCGTGTTAGGCTGAGTTTCCCTTTTCTTGAAGCTAAGTTCCTTCCACTGTTGCTTGTATAAGAACAGCATGGAATCCTTTGGAGTCATATTGGGTGGACATCAAATTTCCATGTGCTTAACCTGGGAAGTTTATTAGATCCCTCTTTAATGCCTCATAGAGATGGAAGTGGTAATACCTAACTTAAAAATTGCATTAGGGATTAAATGTGTGAGTGTATGCATAATGCTAGACACAACATAGGTGCTCAATGATAACAATAACTACATTGATAATTATTGTTTTACATAGAATGTTTCTCCTGTTATTCTTGGCCTTCTTTGATGAAAGTGTTCAATGTGTCAACATGTGAAGAAAGAAAAATAATTACTTTCGTTTTTCGTACTGTTCCTAGGTGTGGTTTAATCTTAGATTTTAAGACTAAAATGTCATAGAGACATTTGAAATCACTTCTAATTAATAAATTTTGTGAAAGTTGCAGAGTGCTTATTATATGTCATTCACTGTGTCAAGTCCATTAGGTGCACCGTGCACTGACTCCATTACAATAATTCTATGGGGCAAAAGGCATTTATTTATTTATTTATTGGCTGCGTTGAGTCTTCGTTGCTGCACACGGGCTTTCTTTAGCTGTGGTGATCAGGGGCTACTCTTCATTGCAGTGAGCGGGCTTCTCATTGCGGTAGCTTCTCTTGTTGCAGAGCACAGGCTCTAGGCATGGGGGCTTTGATGCTCCATAGCATGTGGGATCTTCCCGGGCCAGGGATCAAACCCCTGTCCCCCGCATTGTCAGGTGGATTCTTAACCATTGCGTCATCAGGGAAGTGCCCAAAAGACCATTATTTTCCTCATTTTGTAGAAAAGCAAACTGAGATTTAGTGATACTAAGAAACTTGTGCAAATTCACATAGCTGTTAAGTAGTAAAACTATTATTATCCAAGTCTCTCTGATATAACATATAGCACAAGTGGTCCACAGTCAGGTGTGGGGTTGCTGGCACAATTCATGGTCCTATGAATTTTTTTTTTTAATTAATCAACTGAAGCTGTCTTCTAGGATAAAGTCCTACTCTGATGGGAAACTTCTGGACATCGAATCCAAATTGAGGACAGTGTCAATGGGAATAAAGGAAAGAGAAGATTCCTTATAAAAGGAATGGGTGGGTCGGAGGGCAAAGCCAGGAGATCTCAGGAAGTATATGACAATTTTAAAATTTACTTTACAAAAAAACAGGGAAGAACAGGCTCTAGAGCTGGGGTGCTGGAAGAGCTGGAGAGTCCAAAATGGCTCCATTCACATAGTTGCTTGCCATTTGCAGGGGCCTTAGCTGAGACTCTCAGCAGAGGTCTTGACCTTCTCCAGATGGGTCTATCATCAAGACTTCTTGAACCTCCTCAAGCCTTATGGCTGAGTTACAAGAAGAAAGCAGAAAGCAGAAGCTGTCAGTTCTCTTAAGTCTGGGGCTCAGAATTTCCAGGAAATCACCTTTGCTGGTCAAAGCATCACAAGACCAACCCAGATTCAGGGTGTGGGGAAATAAATTCCACCTCTCAAGAGGAGAGTACCACATTTGTCACGTAAGAAAAGAACTGATGGAGGCCATCTTTGGAGACTATTTACCATATATGCTTATACTAAAATGCAAAGAATGAACCTAAAAGTGTATCCAGTTGTTGATATAACTATGCTGAGAGAAACTATTCCAAAACTGACATTAAAATGTAGTAATAGATTATACATCTTTAGTAGGTATATTTTAAGGACAAAAATAACAACAAAGTAAAATGTATATCTTAAAATGATTTTAGAAATCATACTATTTGTGGTAGTGTTGATATTGACAATCTGGGACTTGTGTATAAGCTGGAAAAAAAGAAAATTATATGATATTTAAGTTTATCATGTTATTAAGAATCAGGATTCGTGGCATGGGAGAAAGAAGACAGTATAAACTCATGAAGTATTTTATCTTAAACATTTTTTTAATATTTTACCTTAAAAATATTGTCCACTGAAAATTTCTGAAAAAATAAGCAACCTAGAAGAAATACACAATTAGCACTCAGTTGAAATATTATGTCTCACTAAAAATAATGAGAGTTCCTTGGGAAAATGGCTGATTCTAGTGGTATGAAATGTGCAAGATGGCCATACCAAATAGCAAGGAAACTATCAAAGACACAAAAAAAATCATACCAGGACTTCCCTGGTGGTCCAGTGGTTAGGACTTCACCTTCAAATGCAGGGGGTGCGGGTTCGATCCCTGGTTGAGGGGCTAAGATCCCACATGCCTCACGGCCAAAAAATTAAAACAGAAGCAATGTGGTAAAAAATTCAATAAAGACTTCCCAAAAATGGTTCACATCAAAAACAAGAAATCTTAAAAAAAAAATCATACCAAAAGTACTCAGGAGCCCACTTGAGGAATTTCTCAGTGGTCAAATAAGGGACAATTTGGCCATAAACAAGGATATAACTATAATAAATTTAAACATATCACATAGTTTAAATCTATGAGTTCCTAAAAGTAGCTTAAAAAAAGCTTATAGCTCAATATTGGAGAATGCTAGGAAACCAGCTTATTATTTTTAAAACTGGTAAATAAAGGAAAAGAACAAGCATTTATCCTTTCTCTTCTATATGTATTTGGCTACTCCTGGGTAACCATATAGTAGATGTGTAATGTGCCTCTTTATAGGAGTGTTGTAGTTAATAAGTAAAGAAAGAATATTAGACTTAGATATCACCATATTTCAATTCTCCAAACGATTAGTGAATGTATTCATTCATGATCAGTGGCCTCTATCATCACAGTATAGAGAGAACCAGACCTCTTGATGAAAGAACAAAACAGCATTTATGAAGTAGTCTTGCAAAAGCATCCAAGTAAAAATGAGCAGCAAACTGATTAAGGCTCCAGATTCAAAATCCAATTTATAAGAAACTCAGTAATCAGAGGAACACGTTAAATGGCAGTCACAGGATGTAGTCGGCAAGATGCAGACCACGGGAAAATCTACAGAATGAGCAACATAATTTATTCAACAAATAAATTATAATAAAATAAAAGATACAGAGAAGATGCCTACAGATTTTAGAGACATTAATTACAATGTGTAATTTTAATTTTAAAAGTAAAAAAGAATTTGTTTTACACACATACACTATATTATATATATGCATACGTGTGTATATATGTATGTATACACACATATATACACATTATACACTTATTGTGTATAGGTATACATTATACACTTTATGATATATATCACATTTTTTGACAGAATTGGAAATTTTAAAACTGGATATTTGATATTCAATGATAGTAAAAAAATACTGTTAAATAATTTTAGATGCAATAATTACATCTAAATCTCAAATTTCAACACATATTTCTTTCTCTTTCCCCAATATTTGTGCATTGTCTGGACAGTTCTGCCTCAGCCTATGGGCTTGTGTTCAAATGTGTCCCATGAGTTTCTCAGTCTCCCTAGATCTCATGTTTTTTTAGAGACAGATGACAGGAGCACAGAGGTCAGACTTAATCACACAGCACTATGCAGTCTTTGCTGGTGTCATGAGCATTAACATTTCAAGCTATTTTCATGGCCAAGTTCAACATCTACAGGTGAGGACACAAACTGTCCACAGAGGTGGAACTGTAAAGCCACATGGTAAAGGTCATAAATGGGTAATTCTATAATAAAGTAGGAGTGAAAACATGAGATCAGTAACCCATTCTACAATATACTTATAACTTTTAAAAATACGTTTTTATCTTTTAGAGATAAATATTAACATTTATGGATTAAATGATATGATGCCTGGCATTTACTTCAATATGATAAAGGTGAGGGTACTTATAAAACAGGGTCTTCCATAAGTTGATAAATATTGTAGCTACGTGACAGGAACATTGGGAGTTCATTTTACTATTGTTTTTGTTCCAACATAAAGAGTTTAAAATTTCAGAATAATTAAAAAACAAATACTCGATGTCTTTTGTCATTATTTGTAGACCATAGAATCATGAACAAATATTTGCTAAGCATACTTAGGTATATAAATAGTTTTAAGTACCATCTTAGGGAAGTAGGATTTCTTAAAAATGAAGTAATTCTGAATTGTGAAAGGCCAGATAACAAACCAAGTATGTTTATTCTTTCTGAAAAACTTTTGAGTAATACATGCTAAAAATATAAATGACTGATGTTTCCCAAGAAAACCATTTCAATTCTATAAACAGGATATATCTACAATCACCTATTTAGTGATTATTCAGTGATTCAACAAAATGAATGATCATTTGTCTTTTCAACATATCACAGTTACTGGATGCAATAAAAAATAAAGTTCTAATCCCCTTTTCTTACCTATACTCTACATAACCAAATTACTGCCAAATTTACAAACTTTTATTCTGTTTCCAAGATTGTCCTAACACTTCACACTTTTGCTTAATGATATGATGTTATTGAGGTTATTTAGCTCTTCATTTTATTTATCTAGATTTCAAGATATTTATAACATAATATATTTGAAGGCTACATAAGCCTTTTAGGTATCCTTTTATCAGCTTCATCTTCATTACTCTACAAAAGCTCACTATACTTTCCAATCATGTGAAAAAACAGATGAAAAATTTTTAAGCGCTTTTCCTAATTACTAGGCAAACATTTAGAACTGAATAGTGCTTTTCTTAATTAATAGGCAAACATTTAGAACTGATATTTCTTCCCAACTCATTGAGTCTGTATCATAAGTCCTTAAACAACAATAAAAGCAATCATAAAATAGTGCAATGTTCTAACAAATTAAAATATTTACTCAGAAGTATTTTGTGCAGTAGAAATTATTTAAGTAATGCTGATTTGAAAATAAATTAGATTTTTGACTCTTACTTGATTCCATATGTGATTTGAGTATGAAAAGTTTATACTATTGATAACTAAACACAGGTTTGGTGATATTTACAAACTAACTGACTAAACAGGAATGTACTGGAACCGAATTTGAAAACAACAGTCAGGGCACTCCACAACTCCTTTTCAAATCACCTAGCAGGGATTGGGAAGAAAAGATTTCAAACAGATGCCTATGATTCATTTTCTCCTGTTCTGGTAAGTGGAGAGTCACCTAGGAAAGAAAAAGGCTAGCGACGACCTGGTCTAATTTTGTAAACATGGTGATTGGGCCTCCTGGAAAATAGACTAATGCTATTCATAAGAGAGTGCTTATCTATGGAATATTTTTTAGCAGAATTCCCATGGTTTAGGATTGACATATTGATGAAGAAAGCTAGAATCTGGCTTTATGAAGCATGGCTTCCTGTGAAATGTAACATATGCTGTAACTATCTAGGACACACAACATCTATGTATGGCAATCTAAAGTGCCTTCCAAACTTTCTTAGATACCTCATCCAATACTTTGGGTCAGAGGGCTTTTCCACTGGGAGAAGGAAGGACCAGGGGAGGTGCTCTCAATGTTCCAGAGCATTCCCTACTTTGCTTATGCCCCTTGCCTGCCCACAACCTTAAAAATATTAGTAAACCGTGATACTGGGTATGGTCTTTTATTTATTCATTTTATTTAATTGATTTATTTGTGTCAGACTGATTTAACAATATTTTAAAACATTTAAACGCTGTCTAAATTAAATCATGGGGTTTCCCAATAACTGTTTTGAACTATGTGACTCAGAAATAGAGTAATGGGTACTAAAGCTCTGGGTAGTTAGTTACGAGACCAAAACAAAATTCCTCCTTTTTGTAAGTAATTATAAACAATAATTAGTAAAAAGATTAGAAACTATTTCTAAGCAATATAAATTTTACTGATAATTGCACCTAGACTGATAAATCAAAAACTGATGTGTGCTGCATACTGAATACTTTATCTGTGATCTCTGTAAAGGAAACCATAGTTACAAAGTGAGGTTGCTTTCTGTAATTGATACTGGGGTAGATGTTTCTATACTGTTGTATTAACATTTTGAGTCTGCACACTGGAGGTTCTCTGAGAATGAACAGACATTCAAAGTGATTCCTTTACCTCAGAAGGGGCATGAAATTTTTCACAAATTAAAAAAAATATATTCTGAGAGATTTGCAGGTAATGTTGATCTCAATCCTCTTTTTATGTATCTTGAGAAACATTGCTATAAACAGATAAATTGTGACACTCTATCTCCTTGATTTAATTATTTGATGCCATAATTAATATGATACCCATATTTCTAAAATATGTCTCTTTATTGACAGGGTATTTATAAAATCTTGAAATAAGATTTGAAGATGAAATCAAATTTCCCTGTAGAGGTGGCACAGGAATCAATTTAAGCTCAGAGATAAGACATAAATCAATGAAATTTTCTGGAGGGAAAGAGTGAAAAAGAAGAGGGAGCTGAGAAGACCAATATTGAAGAAAGAGGAGGCTGGGGTAAGAGTGACAGAGCTGGTAGAGCAGTGAAAGAAAGAGAGCAGGAAAAAGTATGTCAAATTAATAATTTAACTGTTTAGTAAATTTTATTTTCTATCTTTGTTTAAGCCTCCCTAAAATAACCCTTTTAGGGAAAGTCCTAGTTGGAGAACTCTTGAATGGTTCCATGTACACTGCATTGCAAGCTGAACAGCTTTGCATACATGTATGGTTTCTCTACTTCCAGAAAGACACTACTGACCGTCTCATCTAAAAATGCACACTTAGACAAGAATTGATCCCTCATGGGGTTTGCCTGCAAATGTCTACCTTCCAGGCATATGCCTTTATGCCTCACCCCTTCTGTTGCCCTCCCCACACCCACCCCCCTCCACATGGCAGCCCTCAGCAGAATTGGTGTCACCTCCAAATCATTCCCCAACCTACTGTGACAGAATGATTCCATGCACTTTTAGCACTTTGGGCACATCTCTATTTTTGCCCTGTACTTACTCCTGTTTGTTTATGTGTCTGTTTTCCTTATAAGACCAGGACCTAACTGAAGGCAAGAAATAATTGTTATTCATAGCTTAACCAACGACAAAATTTCTGGCAAACACTGGAAATATTTGTTGAATAAGTATTTTTTTATACAAGTGGCAAGCTGCCACATGATTCTACCTGTTTACATAATACATAATATGATTTTTATTTTTATTTTAAATGTGTTTAGCATCCAAGGCACATTTCAGTTTAAGTCTCATCAGTCTCCTGGTATAGACAAAGTTTAATGAGAAAATGTCTCATAGGAACTAAGTGATTGCATGATTGATGTCATGAGTTTACTTTCCTGTTACATGTATTAAATATGTATATATTTACCTCTCTATATAGAAAATTTGTATATGTATGCCAAGACTTTCTCCAGGTCCACCAATTTGGGAGTGCAAATAGAATCATAAAATAATAATGCTTTTTCTTGATTGTACTCTACCCACTCAGTATGTCTAAAATCCTGCCCAGGTATGTATTTTTGTAAGGTCCCTGGAATATGTCTCATTTATACTCATAAATATGCTCATGTTTCCTTCTCCTCTTCTGTTGCAGATCCTTTTTCATGGCATCCTGCTTGGATTGCTGAACCCAAGAGATCTGACTAACCACTGAGCTCTTGATGAGTACTTCCACTTAGATCTGGCATCAGGGAACAACCACTGTCACCAATGGATATTATATCACTCAAGTTTCAAAATAGCATGATATTCCAAGGTTAAGTGTGTGAAGATCTTTCTTTTTAAACAGCTTGTGGCGTGGGTGCAGGTCCTTGTCAGGCAACGCAGGGTTGTTAAAATCCAGAAAGAAACCTGTTGTGTCTATCTGGCATGAGAAAGCAAAGGACAAGTTCAGGATGAACTCAGCATCTGGAAAGTAAGTGGGGGAAGATCCTACAGGCGAGTTTATATACATCTTGTGTATAAACTCTGCTCAAGTCTCTAGCTGACCTCTGAATTATGGATGTGCTGGGTAGATTCTAAACAGCTTAGTTTCTAAGCTGGCTAAAGTAACTGAGATTGCAGAGTTTGGCGTTTGAGTTCAGCCATGAAACAAAATCTCAGTACTTTTCAGTGAAACATAACAGAATCCAGAGTCTCCACAAGGTGTTATTCATAGTGCTCAGAGTATAGTTAAATTTATTAGATGGGAAGAAACAGGAAATTGTCACCCATACTTAAAGAACTTAAAGAGAAAAAGCAATCAATGGAGACCAACTTCAGCATGACCCAGATTTGGAACTAGCAGGCACAGATCTTAAGCATTCATTAAAACTATGCTAAAAACTATAGAGGAAAATATAAGGGACAGGGCAATGGTGGCTGGCACATGTATTTGTGTATAGACACTCTATCCTTCATATGAAATAGCATTCATTATAAAAGTAGTGATGACAGAAAATAGCTTGATATGCACCCTCAAAAGGAGCATTGAATTCAAACTTGTTCTATAAGATATTCATTCATAATGAAGAATCATTTAAAATGTACCTTGTTGGGTGCTATGAAGACAACAAAAATTAAATTAAAAAGTTACATATGGTTTTTCCATTAGCAGACCTAAGAGTTGACTTGAATCTGAACAACTATAATATAAGGCCCAAAATAATGTGTTTTATAAAAACAGTACTCGAAAGTGGTCTGAAGCCCTAGAGGTAGGCAGATTTATTTCCAGATTTTGGGAGGAGAAGATCTAAAAGTAAGGCTATAAGATGGATCTTAATAAAGGCTTAGATTTTTTTTTATATGTGGGCATGAAAAAACAAGGGTGAGCATCCAGGTGTACCCAGTAAAGAAAGTTCTAAATATAATGAAATGAAGTAGCTATCTTTGGCTGGAGGGTATAATTTGTGACAAAAGCAACGAGAGAGAATGTGCAAAGAATAGGTGGGTCCAGACTGAAAAATGCTGGACCAAGTAGTTTAGACATGATTCCGAAGATACTAGGGAGCCAATAAAAGACAAGATACAAAAATCCAACATTATTTCCTTTGAAAACCACAACTGCAAAAGGATTTCCATTATTTATTGTTTGTGATTGTAATCACCTAGTACAAAAGGCAAACGGAGTGGCTCTTATAATTTCAGTGCAGGTCTCTTTAGTCTGTTAAGGATTAAGTTACCACATGACAGATTTGAGCAAAAAAAGGAAAAGATAAATGTGCTATAAAATTACTTAACATTTTGGTTAAAAGATATATGTAAGAGCTTATAGTTTCACAAACTATTTCACTGTACTATTGAAAAGAGTCTACCCCTGCCACTTCTTGGCATAGGTGTGAGGCAAATTGAATTTCATCTTTACAAATGAAAACCAATGCATAAAATACAAATTGCAATTAAATTATATGTTGCTAAGCTTATCTGCTAATATTTTCAGGTAAGCAAATATTTCTTTCCTAAGACCCTTTCTGCAGCCTTTTCTGATGAAAAAATTCAGAAGATTAACTATCAGGCAGTTATAAAATTACATTGACATTTTAAAAATATTGATAATAAAGACAAAGCATGAAAAAATATTTTAAAGCCTAATGTTAGGTAGGAAAACAAATCCTTTGTAGGTAATGTGTTTTTACAGTATTTCAATGGGAATATTTTGGGTTTTTGGAATGTCAGAATATAATATTACCAGAGTATCTCAAAACAGGAAGGACAATGGAATTTTATGTCTTTGCTCTCATAATGCTTATTTTATCCTTCACATTACAGCTAATGGCCTCAAGGAAAAGAGCATACACATGTAGCCATGCACACATTTTATTACATGCAATAAGTGAGTTATTATGTGACACTTTTTGACTTCAGATAGCTAAGGCAGCACTCATTTTTTTTCCCCTAAATTTGTTTTGTGGCATGGAATGGTGTCTAAGTAGCCCTCCTGAGATAATCTATATTGATATATACATAAATGTTCCATATATTCTGCAAGTTTCATATACTGCATTTTGTTTAGAACATTCCCTCCAATGGTCTTAGGTAATGTTCTATGAAAATGTCTCATTGAAGATGTGAGTCACTTTCTCAAGATAAAGTTGTCCTTGTAAATGATCCCATTGCTTACCAAAAAAAAAAAAAAAAAAAATGTGTGTGGGGAGGTGGAAAAACCGTGATTTTTTTTTTCCTCCTGAAAGGGAAAATAACCCAACAAATTTTGGTCTTACCATTTCATTTCCTCTTACTTGCTGGTTTTATGTTATTAATATATTTTAAAGTTTACTACTTAATCAAGATCAGGAAGGCTAATGAACTTAATATATTTCCATGCACTGACAATCAAATTGTGATCATAAAATGCCAGATGGCACACTCATTATAAAAACAGTGCACTCACTTTTGTTTTGTTTTGTTTTGTCTTGGTTTGGGTTTCCTGGTAGGTGCTTTGTTCTATGACTTTGAAATTTTTGCAGTTATCCTTGGTATCTCTCTCTAGCATTCGCATAAAATCATTTATACCCAAGTCTCCTGAGATCCAAGCTCAAATATGTCTCTCTCTTTATTAAACCATCTCATATTGCTCTCTTTATTAAACCATCTCTTTCTATTTTATAGGATTCTTTTCACTAAAAAACCATACAATAAAAAAGGGCTTAAAATTACAACTTGACCCCAATTCATGATCAATATAAAGAAATATAGGCATCCTTGAACTCGTTATATTGCTTTCTGCTCATGTTGTTAACTGTTTACTCTAAATATGCTCACGAGCACTTCTAGCAACAATATTTAATAGCATATGACCAATCTTCTATTATTTGGTTCTCACACAAAGTTATAGGATTGTATGAATAACATACAGAATGGTGCCAACAAAATTGTTCTTTTTACAATCTGACCAGTGATTAAACACAGACAACTTGCTGCTTCATCCATCTTCTGTTCCTTGTACACTGATTGAGAAGGTCTTATAACACCTAGAATTTTGGACTTACGTGCTCAAACATTAGACGGTGCTAGTCCGACTCCTTTCAGTGCTTAGGTCAAGAAACCAATAAATACTTCCCATTTTCTCCTTTTCACACACCCTGGGTCCAACATGCCTTTAAAACAGGGTCAAATCTGTGACCCTCTCTGATTTACGTCTGTGAGTTAAATCAAACACTAACTGGCCTACATCTGCTTGTGTAAAACAATCTGTTACACAAACACCTCAATTTTCCCTGAATGAAAATGTTAGTCCGTGAGCTCATCTTCTGAAGGATGTAAGGAACTTGAAGAGGTATCTCAGTTTATTCATCAGCATCTCCCTGAAATGATCTCCCATAAAGAAATAGAAGACGGGGTTGATGACACTGTTCAGAAAGGCCAACGGCCGAGTCACAATGTACAAGGAGTTGATGGTGGCCTTAGTGCATGGGGTCTGCTTCCAGATCCCCCAGCGTGAAGCAATCCTCACATTTCGCATGATGTGATAGGGAGTAAAAAGCACGGAGAAGATCACAACTGCCATGATGACTAAGGTGAGAGGCTTCTCAAGGGGCAAAGCAGTAGAGAGCTGCTGGCTCCTGTGCTTCAGGAAGACACCAATCTTGAAATAAAAGAAGCACATCACAAAAAGAGGAATGAGGAACCCCAAGAAGGTTAGACACATGCTGTAAATGAGGACATTACGGGGGTCTCCAGAACTTGCATAATCAGTACAGTTGGTGCTTTTGGAAGCTGTAACAGGATTTATAAGAGGAAGTATGGGCAGGAGCTCTAAGGTTACTAAACCCCAAATGGCCGAAGAGATTAAAACAGCAAACTTTTTCTTTTGTAGGAAGTGTTCCCGGAACGGATACTTCATGAGCATGTATCGATCGATGCTGATAAAAGTGAGGAAAAGAATGCTGGTGTAGAGGTTAGCATGAAGTACATATCGGTTGCTTATGCAGAGCACAACCCCATATGTCCATTTTCCCTGGGCATAATGTCTCATCAGCATGGGGAGGGTACACAAAAAAGCCAAGTCACAGATAGAGAGATTAAAGAGATAGATGTTACTGCTGTTCCAGTTCTTCAGGCAGATGAGGTAGCCGAAAACAACAGCAGTATTCCCAAGGATTCCCACAATAAACTCAAACCCGTAAAAAATGGAAAGGTAGTACTTTTCCAGAGCAGCCTCCACTGCCTGCCAGTTTTCACAAGTTGCATTCCATGCCTAAAGAAGAGAGAGAGAAAATATAAGGATGAATCACTAGACTACGACTGAAGATAAAACTGCAGAACCTCAGCAACATCAACATCATAACACTTAAAAGTTGAACTGCAGAGAGTTGGTTACGTTAGTAAGGAGCGCATATGTATACAAACATAATCATGTACATATATATCACTAATATATTATTTCCACAAATATTTATTGAGTTCCTTTGAACTGTGTGCTAGACACGGGATGACAGCCATGAGTAAAACAAAGCTCCTCATCTCAAATAATTTATACTCTCGGGAAAAATCAGGAACTAATCAAATAAGTGCATATTAGGTAATGATAAAGAGTATCAAACATAAAGAAAAGCACATGCAAAGGCCCAGACCTGGAAACATGCATAGAGGACTTGACAAACACAAGGAGGCCAAGAGAAAGTGCAGTGAAGTAAGTGAAGAGTCGAATTCAATGTGTGTCTTCAGGATTGACTGTGGTCCCTAGCATATCACAGTTGTTCAACAAATCATCTGAGTTAAATTTAATTGAACCATAACCTAGAAGAGGAAACAGGGATTCTTATAACTCTAGTCTTGCAATATTAATAGCTTTATGTTTTCATATTGACAAAGGATTATGCTTGTTGTTTTAAGTTTATAAAACACAATGCCAGTTTTTAAAAATTTTTTGCAACAAGACAACATATTTATTGACATGTTATATGCCCAGCACATCACAAATATTATCTCTAATTTTCAGAAGAATCCATTTAACTCAATCCCACTTCCATCCTACTAGACATGAGAACAACCTGGGTTGAAGAATTAAATTACTAATCACAGGTCACCAAATGCCAGAGCCAGAATTTGACCTTCAGCCTATTGCACCACACGCAGTGATCTCTCACTACATACTTCAGCATGCTTGTTGTGGGATGGATTGTGTTCCCCACAAATTCCTATGGTGAGGCCCCAAAGCCCAGTACCTCAGAATTTAACCATATTTGGAGCTAGACCTTAAAAGAAGTAATTAAGGTTACATGAGATCATAGATATTTGTGTCCATATATGATGAGAAAGAGACGGCAGGGATGCATGCACATAGAGGAAAGGCCATGTGAGGACATAGTCAGAAGACAGCCGTCTGCAAGCCAAAGAAAGAGGCCTCAAGAGAAACCGAACCTGCCGACACCTTGATCTCGGATTTCTAGCCTCTAGAACTGTGAGAAAATAAGTTTCTGTTGTTTAAGCCACCCAGTCCAAAACATTTTGTTATGGCAGACCTAGCAACAAATATAGTGCTCAAAATAGTATTCTTAACATTTAATAGAATCTGTACAACTCCAGTGTTAAAACATGATTTTAAAAATTTAAAATATGAAGCTGAAAATATTAGTAATAATAATACCAGTGGCCACTATTTACTGAAAGCTTATAGTGTACTAGGCACTGTGCTCACCACTTTCCGAGGATTATCTCATTTAATACAGTGACATAAGGGACTGGGGATTGTTATTACTTTCACTTTATACACAAAGTCACTGAGTCTTGAAAGGTCATACATTTAGTAACAGACCACAATCATAGCCCCTTCTGAATAGGGGCCATGAAAATAAGCAATCTGATTCATTCAAACTTCAAAAGTCTTGCTCACCTGCCACTTTCTCTCTTTAAAGAGGCAAGATTATTTGTGGTCGGATAGACTATTTAAAGAATTGGATTTCTTAAAAATGTACTGGATTGCCATTTTGAAATATTAAATCCTACTTATTTCTAGTAAGAAAAAAGCAAGGTTGAAAATAAAATTTTCTAAAAATTTCCTATCAAATAGGCCTTGGAGTGTTAGTTGCAATCAAATGATTCTCTTAGTAAAGTATTTTGGTAAATAGAGCAAAATAAGAACAAATGCATCAGAACTGCCTCTTCTGGGAAGCATGCAAACATTGAGCAGAATTTTCTGTAATGAAGGCATCTGGAGAACTTTTATTGATTTTTGTCAAATTCAAATGTTTTATTTCAGTTGAAGATCACTGCTACTTTTTTTTTTTTTGGCTGTGCCACGAGGCTTCCGGAATCTTAGTTCCTCAACCAGGGATTGATCCGAGCTCCCCTGAGGTGAAAGCACTGAGTCCTAGAGTCCTAACCACTGGACTGCTAGGGAGTTCCCAAGATCGCTGCTACTTTGAGAGTGTTTTATTTACAAAAATAATTCATGGAATTGTACATATGATAAATGCAATATTTTGATACGTTATTTTTAATCACTTACTTTAAAACATCCTAAATTCCTCTGAGATTCCTCTAAATTCCTCTCCTCAAGGCTTTCCATGGCAACCTGCCACAAAGTCCAACACTAGAAGAAGCTAGATTGGAACTTCCTCAGGCAGCAGACACATTGAACGATGCTGAAGAACCATGCAAATTGGTTTCACTCTGTGTTTGAGGTTATGTGATTCTACTGCTCTCTCACATTGCCCACGACTTATTACATTTTTCGTTGTCATACCTTTCCAATTTTTTTAAACCTCTGTCCTACTCATCATGGATGAGTTTTGCCTACAAAACCCTGAGACAGAGCCCGTCTACTGGGTGTCCACTCTCTGGTTCCTTCCTCTGTTACTGTCCTCTCCTCCTTCCTTCCTGTGACAGCAGAGAATATCTATTCCTCTGGACTTACTCCAGATCCAACTCATTCCCAAATTCTCAAGATTCCTACACGTTAACCATCTTGTCTCTTTACTGTCTCTTCAGCTTCTCCGCCTCAACTGCATCCTTTTGATCAGCATTTAGACACTTCCATCTTGTCAGTCTTAAAAACAAGACATAGGAGACCTTCAAGATGGTGGAAGAGTAAGACGTAGTGATCACCTTCCTCCCCATAAATACATCAGAAATACATCTACACGTGGAACACCTCCTACAGAACACCTACTGAACGCTGGCAGAAGACTTCAGACCTCCCAAAAGGCAAGAAATTCCCCACGTACCTGGGTAGGGAAAAAGAAAAAAGAAAAAACAGAGACAAAAGAATAGGGATGGGACCTGCACCAGTGGGAGGGAGCTGTGAAGGAGGAAAGGTTTCCACACACTAGAAAGCCCCTTCATGGGCGGAGACTGCGGGTGATGGAGGCGGGAAGCTTTGGAGCCGTGGGGGAGATCACAGCAACAGGGGTGCAGAGGGCAAAGCGGAGAGATTCCCACACAGAGGATCGGTGCCAACCAGCACTCACCAGCTGGAGAGCCTTGTCTGCTCACCTGCCAGGGTGGGCGGGGCCTGGGAGCTGAGGCTCGGGCTTCGGAGGTCAGATCCCAGGGATAGGACTGGGGTTGGCTGTGTGAACACAGCCTGAAGGGGGCCAGTGCACCACGGCTAGCTGGGAGGGAGTCCGGGAAAAGGTCTGGAGCTGCCGAAGAGGCAAGAGACCATTGTTTTGGGGTGCGCGAGGAGAGGGGATTCAGAGCACCGCCTAAACAAGTTCCAAAGAAAGGTGCGAGCGGCGGCTATCAGCGCAGACCCCAGAGACGGGCATGAGATGCTAAGGCTGCTGCTGCCGCCACCAAAAAGCGTGTGCGGAGCACAGGCCACTATCCACACCTCCCCTCCGGGGAGCCTGTGCAGCCCGCCACTGCCAGGGTCCCAGGATCCAGGGACAATTTCCGCAGGAGAATGCAAGGTGAGCCTCAGGCTGCTGCAACGTCACGTCGGCCTCTGCCGCCACAGGCCCGCCCCGCACTCCGTACCCCTCCCTCCCTACGGCCTGAGTGGGCCAGAGCCCCCGAATCAGCTGCTCCTTTAACGCTGTGAGTGAAGAACAGATGTCCTCAGGCGACCTACACGTAGAGGCGGGGCCAAATCCAAAGCTGAACCCTGAGAACTGTGAGAACAAAAGAAAAAAAGGGAAATCTCTCCCAACAGCTTCAGGAGCAGCGGATTAAATCTCCACAATCAACTTGATATACCTTGCATCTGTGGAATGCCTGAATAGACAACGAATCATCCCAAATTGAGGTGGTGGAATTTGGGAGCAAAGATATATATATATTTTTCCTTTTTCTCTTTTTGTGAGTGTGTATTTTATGGTTCTTTGTGTGATTTTGTCTGTATAGCTTTGCTTTTACCATTTGTCCCAGGGTTCTCTCTGTCTGTTTTTGTTTTTTTAGTATAGTTTTTAGCACCTGTTATCATTGCTGGATTTGTTTTTTGCTTTGGTGCTCTTTTATATCTGTTTTTTTTTTTTTTAATTTTTAATAATTATTTTTTATTTTATTCTTTCTTTCTTTCTTTTGTTCTCCCTTTACTTCTGAGCCATGTGGCTGATAGGGTCTTGGTGCTCCAGCCAGTTGTGATGAATGTGCCTCTGAGGTGGGAGAGCTGAGACATTGGTCCACCAGACACCTCCCGGCTCCACATAATATCAAACGGCGAAAGCTCTCCCAGAGATCTCCATCTCAATGCTGAGACCCAGCTCAACTCAACAACCAGCAAGCTACAGGGCTGGACACCCTATGCCAAACAATTAGCAAGACAGGAACACAACACCACCCAGTAGCAGAGAGGCTACCTAAAATCATAATAAGGTCACAGACACCCCAAAACACACCACTGGATGTGGTCCTGCCCACCAGAAAGCAAAGGTCCAGACCCACCTACGAAAACACAGGCACCAGTCCCCTCCACCAGGAAGCCTACACAACCCACTGAACCAACCTTAGCCACTGGGGGCAGACACCAAAAACAATGGGAACTACGAACTTGCACACTGCAAAAAGGAGACCCCAAATGCAGTAAATTAAGCAAAATGAGAAGACAGAGAAACACACAGCAGATGAAGGAGCAAGGTAAAAACTGACCAGACCAAACAAAGGAAGATGAAATAGGCAGTCTACATGAAACAGCATTCAGAGTAATGATAGAAAAGATTATCTAAAATCTTGGAAATAGAATGGAAAAAATACAAGAAACATTTAACAAGGACTTAGAAGAACTAAAGAGCAAACAAACAACAATGGACAACACAACAAATGAAATTAAAAATTCTCTAGAAGGAACCAACAGCAGAAAAACTGAGGCAGAAGAATGGATAAGTGACCTGGAAGATAAAATAGTGGAAATAACTACCACAGAGCAGAATAAAGAAAAAAGAATGACAAGAATTGAGGACACTCTCAGAGACCTCTGGGACAACATTAAATGCACCAACATTCAAATTATAGGGGTTCCAGAAGAAGAGGAGAAAAAGAAAGGGACTGAGAAAATATTTGAAGAGATTGTAGTTGAAAACTTCCCTAGTATGGGAAAGGAAATAAGTCCAGGAAGCACAGAGAGTCTCATACAAGATAAATCCAAGGAGAAATACGCCAAGACACATATTAATCAAACTGTCAAAAATTAAATACAAAGAAAACATATTAAAAGCAGCAAGGGAAAAACAACAAATAACACATAAGGGAATCCCCATAAGGTTAACAGCTGATCTTTCAGCAGAAACTCTG
This sequence comes from Phocoena phocoena, assembly GCF_963924675.1. Lineage (NCBI taxonomy): Eukaryota > Metazoa > Chordata > Mammalia > Artiodactyla > Phocoenidae > Phocoena > Phocoena phocoena. The sequence goes on along the minus strand of NC_089222.1, from coordinate 33,226,666 downwards.
CAAGCCAGAAGGGAGTGGCAGGACATATTTAAAGTGATGAGAGGGAAAAACATACAACCAAAATTACTCTAACTAGCAAGGATCTCATTCACATTTGATGGAGAAATTAAAACCTTTACAGACAAACAAAAGCTAAGAGAATTCAGCACCACCAAACCAGCTTCACAACAAATGCTAAAGGAACACAAGAGAAGGAAAAGACCTACAATAACCAACCCAAAACAATTAAGAAAATGGTAATTGGAACATGCATACTGATAATTACCTAAATGTAAATGGATGAAGCTCTACAACCTAAAGACATAGACTGGCCGAATGGATACAAAACCTAGACCCATATATATGCTGTCTACAAGAGACCCACTTCAGACCTAGGGACACATACAGACTGAAAGTGAAGGGCTTTTAAAAGATATTCCATGCAAATGGACATCAAAAGAAAGCTGGAGTAGCAATTCTCATATCAGGCTAAATAGACTTTAAAATAAAGACTATTACAAGAGACAGAGAAGGACACTACATAATGATCAAGGAATCAATCCAAGAAGAAGATATAACAATGGTAAATATTTAGGCACTCAATAGGAGCACCTCAATACATAAGGCAAATGCTAACAGCCATAAAAGGGGAAATCGACAGTAACACAATCATAGTAGGTGACTTTAACACCCCACATTCACCAATGGACAGATCATCCAAAGTGAAAATAAATATGGAAACACAAGCTTTAAATGATACATTAAACAAGGTGGATTTAATTGATATTTATAGGACATTCCATCCAAAACAACAGAATACACTTTCTTCTCAAGTGTTCATGGACCATTTTCCAGGATAGATCATATCTTGGGTCACAAATCAAGCCTTGGTAAATTTAATAAAATTGAAATCATATCAAGTATCTTTTCCGACCACAACACTATGAGACTAGATTTCAATTACAGGGAAAAATCTGTAAAACATACAAACACATGGAGGCTAAACAATACACTACTTAATAACCAAGAGATCACTGGAGAAATAAAAAAATACCTAGAAACAAATGACAGTGAAAACAGGACAACCTAAAACCTATGGGATGCAGCAAAAGAAGTTCTAAGAGGGAAGTTTATAGCAGTACAATCCCACCTCAAGAAACAAGAAACATCTCAAATAAACAACCTAACTTACACCTAAAGCAATTAGAGAAAGAAGAACAAAAAACCCCAAAGTTAGCAGAAGGAAAGAAATCATAAAGATCACATCAGAAATAAATGAAAAAGAAATGAAGGAAAAAATAGCAATGATTAATAAAACTAAAAGCTGGTTTTTTGAGAAGATAAACAAAATTGATAAACCATTAGCGAGACTCATCAAGAAAAAAAGGGAGAAGACTCAAATCAATAAAATTAGAAATGAAAAGGAGAAGTAACAACTGACACTGCAGAAATACAAAGGATCATGAGAGATTACTACAAGCAACTATATGCCAATACAATCGACAACCTGGAATAAATGGACAAATTCTTAGAAAAGCACAACCATTTGAGACTGGCAGAAAGAAATAGAAAATATAAACAGACCAATCACAAGCACTGAAATTGCGACTGTGACTAAAAATCTTCCAACAAAAAAAAGCTCAGGACCAGATGGCTTCACAGGCAAATTCTATCAAACATTTAGAGATGAGCTAACACCTATACTTCTCAAACTCTTCCAAAATATAGTAGAGGGAGGGACACTCCCAAACTCATTCTACGAGACCACCATCACCCTGATACCAAAACCAGACAAAGATGTCACAAAGAAAGAAAACTACAGGCCAATATCACTGATGAATACAGATGCAAAAATCCTCAATAAAATACTAGCAAACAGAATCCAGCAACACATTAAAAGGATCATACACCATGATCAAGTGGGGTATATCCCAGCAATGCAAGGATTCTTCAATATAGGCAAATCAATCAGTGTGACACACCATATTAATAAATTGAAAGAGAAAAACCATATGATCATCTCAATAGATGCAGAAAAATCTTTCGACAAATTTCAACACCATTTATGATAAAAACCCTCCAGAAAGTAGGCATAGAGGGAACTTACCTCAACATAATAAAGGGCATATATGACAAACCCACAGCCAACATCATTCTCAATGGGAAAAACTGATACCATTTCCACTAAGATCAGGAACAAGACAAGGTTGCAGGACAGGAATAAAGATTCAGATGTAGAGAATGGACTTGAGGACACGGAGAGGAGAAAGGGTAAGCTGGGACGAAGTGAGAGAGTTGCACAGAATTCTATATACTACCAAATGTAAAATAGGTAGCTAGTGGGAAGCAGCTGCATAGCACAGGGAGATCAGCTCAGTGCTTTGTGACCACCTTGGGTGGGATAGGGAGGGTGGGAGGGAGATGCAAGAGGGAGGAGATATGGGGATATATGTATATGTATAACTGATTCTCGTTGTTATATAGCAGAAACTAACACACCATTGTAAAGCAATTATACTCCAATAAAGATGTTAATAAATAAATAAATATATAAACAAATAAGAAGACCATAAAAAGTGAAGCCAATTGTTTTGACTTGCTGAGACAGGCAACAGGGAACCACTAGGTGGTGATGAAATCGGTACTTTAAGATTAGTCTGATAGCAGAATGGATTAGTGGGGAGAGACCTCAGTCAGAGGCCATGTGGTGGCCACAAGGACTTTCTAGAAATGAGCTAGCAAGCCATGAAAAGATGTGGAGGACCCTTAAATGCATATTACCAAGCGAAAGAAGCCAATCTGAAAAGGCTACATTCTGTGATTCCAACTCTGACATTCTGGAAAACGCAAAACTATAAGGATAATAAAAAGATCAGGGGTTACCAGGGGTTTAGGGGGAGGGAGGGAAGGATGATTAGGTGGAGCACAAAGGATTTTTAGGGCAGTGAAGCTATTTTGTATGATGCTGGAATGGTGGATACTTGTCATTATGCATCATCCAAACCCAGAGAATGTACAACACAAAAAGTGATCTCTAATGTATATCTCTAATGGATCAGTATTGAACTCCTTCTTTATCTAGGCTCTGCCCGGATGATCTCATCCACTTTCTATCTTTAATGACCATCCACATATCAACCTCTCAATGTTTATCCCAGCACAGACCTGTCTTATAAGCTCTACTGGTTTATACTTATTACCACGGATTGATCTCTCAGAGGTACCTCTACCTCCAGAAATCCTATACAAGCTCTCCAACTTCCTTCTCAGTCTTGCTGTACCTCCACCTAACTCAGTGAATGGCCACACCATTTACCCAGGTGGTCACCTCAGACATCCAAGCAACATCCTTGAAGTCATCTGTTGCTCACCTCCAATAACAACTAAACTATCCATGTCTTGTTGACTATACTGTCTGGATATTTCTCCAGTTCACCACTATTGCTCCATCTCCTTCATCACCATTCTAATCCAGGCTACTATCATCTTGGACTATACCATATCCTTCCATGGTCTCCTCACATCTTCTCTGGCCCCCTTTTAATCTACCTTCAACATGATAGCTAAACAATCTTAAAAAAAAAACTACAATCAAAATTCCAATCATATTACTCTACTCAACCAAAACGTTTCAATAATTTTTTACTGTCTAAGTAATAAAGTCCAAAATTTTTAATGAGACTTCAAGGCCTGCATGGTCTGGCTCCTGGACTCCACTTCAGCCTCACCTGGTATTATTCTCCTCCTTTCTCATCTTTCTTCCTGCTCTTTGAATGCACAGACAACTTTCCTAATGTTCAGTTCATTGACATTTTCTCTGACATTTTCCCCCTATGATCCTTGCTCCATCACATACTCTGTCTTACATCTACAATTCTTTCAGACCTCAGTGTAAGTGTGGGTTTCCCAAGATAGGATCTCTGACTCCCTAGTCTAATTAGCAGCCCCTCGCGACCACACTGTATACTTATCTTGCTCTTAGCGTTTCTCACAACTTTATCTTACTCACAGTTTACATTTTACACCTGGTACAGTGACTACCAGGTAAGTAGATGGTCTGTAAATGCTTGCTCAGTGGAAAGAGGAATATAAACACTTGACTGTTTACAAAACATCTTTATAAATATTTCCTCCAAGGTCAGATAAGTAGTAAATCCACCAAATTAAGCTCCTTGCTCTATTTCCCTATAAAAGATGATGCTGCATATAGTATGACAAATATTCAAAACTGGCAACTGGAGTAGTGATAGCTGTGATTTAGACATATTGTTGTAGAAGGTAAAATTTGATATATATATCTTCTAAGATCAATTTTTTAATTAAAATTAACAAAAAAATTAGAAATTTACATCTGAAATTAATAAACCTTAGAAAGCTTAGGACATGTACCAAAGTATTAATACTTTTATCCCTAGTGATGAGATTCCAGATAATTTTTATTGTGTCCTTTCTCCTTTTGGTTTATCTGGACTTCCTATTTTTTTCTGCAGATCAGCATGTATAATATTAAAATTCTTAGGAATACAGCTGAAGGTCAATGGTCTTTTAAAAAATAATAATAGGCTTTAGTTTCTAGCTCACTGGTAATTTTTCAATATTATTTTTTACTCTATTCCCAGCAACTTCCCATTCCACAATTTCTGGAAGTTCTCCCTTCCTTGCCTTCTATGACATGGCAATCTCCTTGTCCTCCTTCCTCTCTCTGTAGACTCTTTTATGGTCTAATCCTTCTTTGCCCAAGTTGTAAATATTGGAGTTTCTCAAGGCTCAGCTCTAGGCAACTCTATTTTGGGAATACTCAAAACTCTGATGCACACACTCAAATGAATATTAAGACAATAGGAAGTCTCATTATGACAAGAAACCTACTTGTTTTATTTTCATATTTCCTCCTTTTCTAGTCATAATTCTTATCTTTCTGCCTAGTCAGTTCTTAAATGTACTGACTTACGTCAGTAACTTATGTGTAGCCTAAAGCTTTGCCTGCCATAGAAGAAAAATACATCCATGAAGACTTGTATAACTAGAAGCCAGATTACCAATAGCTACCACTCGGGCAGGTAGGGACCATGTTGATGCCACAGAGAATTCTTCTGCTTTTGAGCCATCCACTGAGATTGAGAGATTAAGGGAGGTAGCAGGGATAAAGAACACCACAACTAGAATAAGGGAAGTGAATGACTAACCATTGTCCTGCTTAGAGTGGTTGCTTCATTCATTTTTTTAAAGAATAACTTTTAAAAACACCTGTTATTATGTAACACTCACTCAGAAAAGGCAGATAGGCAAAAAAAAAAAAAAAAAAAAAAATCAAAAATTTCTAACCAACCATTCTTAATATTTGGATACCCTCCTACACTTTGATATATACTTGAATTTATCTTTACAAAAATGATATTATACTCTTTATGATGTTTTATAATCTGCTTTTTTGATACATTTATTTCATTCTTAAAATAATTTTTCTAAGTCCAATATTAGTAATTTGTGGTTTTATAAAGGTAAGGTTGTCTAATATTTGTAAACCAATTTAACCTCACCAGGACCCACAGTTTTTAGATTTCAAATTGGATGATATTTGTAGCTGCATGTGTTTTTAGTGTGGCCATCACAATTCTACAAATTGATGAAGTAAGCTAGTCCTTTAAACAAAATTCCTGTTGAAGAGGAACTTCTCTCATGAAAAATTAATATTTCTCTCCTGCTTTGTAGTGGTTATATTTTTAATTTTTAGGAAATAGACATCATAATAAATAGGTTATAGCTGATTTGGATTAATTATTTTTAACAGTTTTTTTTCCTTTAGATATTGGCAATTAAAGTGAATTCTTTAATTATATTTATAAAAATATATCCAAACCTGTTAGAGGTATTAAACTATAAATAATATTCAACTTACTTACATAAGCAGATCAGTAGTTCTCATTTTTAATTTGGGAATAATGTTTCTTTCACTTTAATTGTATTCAGCCTTTTAAAAATGAACATTTTTAAAACTTAAATTTAAAAATATGTTTGATAGTCTGTTAGCTTTTAAACTGCTTTTTCTTATAATCATCACAATTAAACAAAGAACATTTATAAAATTTTAATTCTTAACTACAAGTTTATATAGCAATGAGTAATTTATAAACAAATTAATTTTTCATTGATAAACGGAATGAAAATAGTTCCACTAAAAATATACAATCATTTAATATTGATGACTTCATTTTTAATATATTTTTATATATTCCAAAAATTACACCAGAAATCAAGATATTAAAAAGTGATAGTATGGTATCAACTTGTGTGTTAATGAAGTTCTTTAAAAGTACTTCACCAATTATTAAAAGTTCTGAAAGGTGTAATAGCAATAGTTTCTGCAATTTTCTTTTTTTCCTTGGTGAACTATATATATTCTTGAATAATGTAATTTTTACAAACATAAATGCTAAATTTCATTTCTGGAATGCCTTAAAATTTCCTCTAACACATTATTTTCTGAACATGCAAATATTATAGACTAGATTCTTTCATCTGATTTAGAAACTTTAAATTACTTTCTATAAGTAGTTATATGTATTTAAGTAAATCCAATTACTCTTTTTGTTGAAATATCAGTTACCAAGACATTAGTAAATAAAATAAATTTAATAAAATAAATTATAAAATAAATTTAGTACTTAATAAAATAAATTTAGTATTTGGTAATAAATTTAGTATTAAATTTAATATAATAAATTTAATATTTATTAATAAAATAAAATTAATAAAATAAATTATTTTATTAAAATAATAATAAAAATTAATTTAGTATTTGGCAGTTAAAACAAGACAAAATTTGGTAAAAAATAAATGAGGAAACAACTATGACTTCCTTTCTTTTGCTGTTCTACATGTACTTACAAATGACAGTTCAGACAGTTCATTTAAACATTACTTAAAACCTTAATTGTTCACAGGCCACTTTTAAAAGAAACCCTTAACTATTGGGAGGTCTAGCATTACTTTATATACCTGACAACATAAGTTGCATTAGAGCTTACCATTGTGTCAGAAGGCCCTGATCCCTTGACAGAAATTCTGTACCAGCCACTTGACACAGCTTCTGACACAGTGCTGTGCTGCTGGCCGTAGTTAGTGCAGACTGATTTGCATATCATGCAGGCAAGATTAATAATTCAAAAGTCCAGGAGAAATTTCTTCAGTCAAGCCTCCAAGTCAGATGTTCATGTAAGCAAACTTCCTGAGAAGTTCAGACACAAAACAAATGACTCATTTCATGGGAAACACATTTCACATATAGGTTTTAAAACGACTGCTGTTGAAATTATTCCATTCACTAGCAAAACAACGGAGAAGCACTCATTATTTCCATGTTCATTTGCATATTTAAATAATAAGAAAAGGTAAAGCACTGTTTGTGTTGGGTTTACAATTGCTTCTGTTTTTTCTTCATTTTTCAAATTCGCAAATTTTGGCAAATTCTGTATTGGGCATGTAATAACTAAACAGCTGTTTTCAACAAATTTGAGGGAACTATAAAACTGAAATTTTGGAGGCAAAGCTGGATATATGCTGTCAGTGTACTATCAAAAGGGATACTAGAGCTTCAGGTATTTCCCATTTTATTTTCAGTGATTAAAAACAAGAGACATATAAAAAATACATCAGGTAGCCAGGGATTAGGGAGAGAGGTGGCAGTTAAGTAAGATATCCTCAATAGAAGGCAATTTATGCATCCCAATCAATGCTCTGCATAACACCTGGAAACACATAACCACCATTTCAAACAGGAAACACACCTGGCTTTTTCTGAGGATTATATTAGATTTATACTCAAGTAAACACTCAGTCTGCTTGATTTGAAGCATAGGGATGATGCTGAAAAAGTTCCTAATTGTGCAGGCAGTAGTAATTTAATATGAATGCCATAAAAGTTGAATGTTCAATTGGCAGTGACAGACAGAAGCCCCAAAAGAAATTATTGCAGCCAGTCCTCCTAGCCAAGTATTTCCCTTTCTCTGATATACAAGAACTCAAAACTCAGAAACCTAAAAAATATATTTTATAAGTATACACACATATGTATTTATTTACCTATATTATATACTTAAAAGTATATATATACATGAAATACAAGTGTACTCATATATGCATATTTATATGAAATAATGTCTCTATAATTCGTTGAATTCTTGTGATGTGCCAGGTATTGCACTAAGCACTTTTATGTATTGAATACTTATAAAGATCCTCTGAGGTTGTTTATTATTTCTAAAATTTTCTCACTTTACAGATTAAAGTGAGAAAATTTTTTTACAGATTAAAAAATTTTCTCACTTTACAGATTAAAAAACACTGAGGCTCAGAGAGGTTAATTAACTTTCTCAAGATCACAGAATCAGTAAGGAGAGGTATTTTGATTCAAACCTGCTCTAATTCTTGATTTCCTCCAATACAGAATGACAATACTTTTGATGTACACCACAGATTGAATCAAAGATCAAAAATTAATGACAACTGGGACTTCCCTGGTGGCACAGTGGTTCAGAATCCACCTGCCAATGCAGGGGACACAGGTTCAGGCCCTGGTCCTGGAAGATCCCACGTGCCCGTGGAGCAATTAAGCCCGTGCGCCACAACTACTGAGCCTGAGCTCTAGAGCCCTTGAGCCACAACTACTGAGCCCGCGTGCCACAACTACTGAAGCCTGCACACCTAGAACCCATGCTCTGCAACAAGAGAAGCCACCACAATGAGAAGCTTGCGCACCACAACAAAGGGTAGCCCCTGCTCGCCACAACTAGAAAAAGCCCGCACACAGAAACGACGTCCCAATGCAGCCAAAAATAAATAAATAAATTTATTTTTAAAAAAATTAATGACAACTATTTTTCAGAAATACAACTCTTTTCTACCTTTAGAAGGAAGACTAAAATCTATTCTTTGTCTACAATTTTAAAAGTGTAAAAAGCAAAGCATTTGAATGACCAGTGCCAGCCTTACCAATTTTAAACAAATTAACATGGACCCCCATCCAAATGACCAAAATAAATGGATATAGTTTACAGGTTTCTGCCACCATTCTGATGGGAGGCAAGGGTGATTCCCTCTTTGTGGGATAGTGGGAGTTCCCCAGAACTTCCTCTTTCTTCTCCCCACATCCGGACCATTATCTCAGTCTGGACCGCTAAGATGAAATCTGGTCTCTGCTTCTCCTTTCTCACAGCAGATCTGGTAGCCTTGCTTCCCTCCCAAGTCTTACTTCACCAATGGTCCCATTGCTTCAGAGGGCTGTCACTGGAAAAACTAGAGTAATTCTGAGACAGACTCAATAAGAGGTCTCCAGTGCTTCTGTTCCATTACGAGGCCTTACTGGAGCCTACAATAGGATAGATGTGCTGGGCCAAGGCCAGGTACAGGGTTATGGGCCCTGCTTGGGTCCATATCATGGATGTACTACCTTTTAGTCATACAGGGTCTCATGCTCCACAGGACAACATACTTGATTTAATGCTCTACTGTCACATTCTAATTGGAATTCTTAATAACTTTTTAAAATAGGGTCCTCTAATTTTATTTTGCACTGGACTCTGCAAATTATGTAGCAGTCTTGCCTGTGAGAGTACAAATCTCCTAGGAAATATTTCTATTCAGCACTCAAAATTTCAATGGGGACAGTGTTTGGGGATTTCCTTTTTTTTTTGGTTTGGTCTTATTTTGTTTTGTTTTAGAAACAATGTAACATGTTGAAATTTACTGGTTGAGGAGAAATGAAACTTTGAAAGCAGTAAGTTTGCAGTATAATTTACTAAGAGGTAATACAGCGTACTGGTTAAGAGCACCAGCTCTGGAGACAAACTTTTTCCTTTCAGACCTTGGCTTTACCACTTACTAGCTCTCAGTTTTCTTATCTGTAAATCAGGGACTATAAGAGTGTCAGTCTGATGGAGTTGTTATGTAGATAGTAGAAGCACATAGTTTATACATATGTAGTATGGGGTATATACTAAGTGCTAAATAAATTCTGGCTATTACAGATGTTTGTAATAAATGAGAAGACTTCCTCAGAATGATCATGTCAATCCAACGCCATCAATGTTAGAATATTTGCTGCCCAGGAATATCCATTCCAAATGACCTTATAAAAGGAAGCTTGGTGAAAAAAGGTTAGTGAATTCTCACGTGGTTTTGCCTTTTACTCACTGTGCGCTCTGTGAAAAGATAACAAAACTTGATTTCCTTGTTTCGAAAAGGGGGATAATAATTCCTACCCCATAAAACTCATAATGTCCATAATATCAAATGAGATAATATATGAAAATGCAATGAGCTATGAATGCAAGAGCATATAAATATAATATAAACCAGGGGCACCAATCAGGAAATTCAATAAGAAAAAGAAAACAGTGGGAAAGACAATCAAAATATTAATTAAATCCAATGTTAATAACTTTCACTAACGTTTTTTGAGCACTCACTCTGTAACAACACTGTGCTTATTAATTACTTTAATATACAAAAGAATTTAATGCAGGGGGGATTGGATCAAGATGGCAGAGTAGAAGGACGTGTGCTCACTCCCTCTTGAGAGAGCACCAGAATCACAACTAACTGATGAACAATCATCAACAGGAAGACACTGGAACTCACCAAAAAAGATACCCCATAACCAAAGACAAAGGAGAAGCCCAATGAGACAGTAGGAGGGGTGCAATCACAATAATATCAAATCCCATAACGGCTGGGTGGGTGACTCACAAACTGGAGAACAAGAAACAAGAAACATCTCAAATAAGCAACCTAAACTTACACCTAAAGCAATTAGAGAAAGAAGAAAACAGCAAAAACAAAAAAAAAAAAAACAAAAAAAACAAAAACAAAATGCGCAGAAGGAAAGAAATCCTAAAGATCAGATCAGAAATAAATGAAAAAGAAATGAAGGAAACAATAGCAATGATTAATAAAACTAAAAGCTGTTTCTTTGAGAAGATAAACAAAATTGAAAAACCTTTAGTCAGACTCATCAAGAAAAAGAGGGAGAGGACTCAAATCAATAAAATTAGAGATGAAAAAGGAGAAGTTACAATGGACACTGCAGAAATACAAAGCATCATAAGCAACTACTACAAGCAACTCTATGCCAATAAAATGGACAACCTGGAAGAAATGCACACATTCTTAGAAAGGCATAACCTTCCAAGACTGAACCAAGAAGAAATTGAAAATATGAACAGACCAATCACAAGCACTGAAATTGAAACTGTGATTAAAAATCTTCTGACAACCAAAAGTCCAGGACCAGATGGCTTCACAGGTGAATTCTAGCAAACATTTAGGGAAGAGCTAACACACATCCTTCTCAAACTCTTCCAAGAAATTGCAGAGGAAGGAACACTCCCAAACTCATTCTATGAGGCTACAATCACCCTGATAACAAACCAGACAAAGATACTACAAAAAAAGAAAATTACAGACCAATATCACTGATGAATATAGATACAAAAATCCTCAACAAAATACTAGCAAACCAAATCCAACAACACATTGAAAGGACCATACACCATGATCAAGTGAGATTTATCCCAGGGATGCAAGGATTCTTCAGTATATGTAAATCAGTCAATGTGATACACCATATTAACAAATTGAAGTATAAAAACAGTATAGATACAGAAATAGATGCAGAAAAAGCTTTTGTCAAAATTCAACTCCCATTTATGAGAAAAACTCTCCAGAAAGTGGGCATAGAGGAAACCTACCTCAACATAATAAAGGTTATATACAGCAAACCAACAGCAAAGATCATTCTCAATGGTGAAAAACTGAAAGCATTTCCCCTAAGATGAGGAACAAGACAAGGATGTACACTCTCACCAATATTATTCAACATAGTTTTGGAAGTCCTAGCCACGGCAATCAGAGAAGAAAAAGGAATAAAGGGAATACAAATTGGAAAAGAAGAAGTAAAACTGTCACTGTTTACAGATGATATGATACTATACGTAGAGAGTCCTAAAGATGCCACCAGAAAACTACTAGAGCTAATCAATGAATTTGATAAAGTGGCAGGATACAAAATTAATGCACAGAAATCTCTGGCATTCCTATACACTAACAACAAAAGATCAGAAAGAGAATTTAAGGAAACAATCCCATGCACCATTGCAACAAAAAGAATAAAATACCTAGGGATAAACCTACTTAAGGAGGTAAAAGACCTTTATGCACAAAACTATAAGACACTGATGAAAGAAATCAGAGGTGACACAAACAGATGGAGAGATATACAATGTTCTTGGATTGGAAGAATCAATATTATGAAAATGACTATACTACCCAAAGCAATCTACAGATTCAGTGCAATCCCTATCAAATCACCAGTGGCATTTTTTAGAGAACTAGACCAAAAATCTTAAAATTTGTATGGAGACAAAAAAGACCCCAAATAGCAAAAGCAGTCTTGAGGGAAAAAAATGGAGATGGAGGAATCAGACTCCTTGACTTCATACTATACTACAAAGCTACAGTAATCAAGACAATATGGTACTGGCACAAAAACAAATATAGAACAATGGAACAGTATAGAAAGCCCAGAGATAAACCCATGCACATATGGTCACCTTATTTTTGATAAAGGAGGCAGGAATGTACAGTGGAGAAAGGACAGCCTCTTCAATAAGTGGTGCTGGGAAAACTGGACAGTTTCATGTAAAAGAATGAAATTAGAACACTCCCTAACACCATACACAAAAATAAACTCAAAATGGATTAGAGCCCTAAATGTAAGACCAGGCACTATAAAACTCTTAGAGGAAAACATAGGAAGGACACTCTTTGACATAAATCACAGCAAGATCTTTTTTGATCCACCTCCTAGAGTAATGGAAATAAAAGCAAAAATAAACAAATAGGACCTAATGAAACTTAAAAGTTTTTGCAAAACAAAGGAAACTACAAACAAGACGACAAGACAACCCTCAGAATGGCAGAAAATATTTGCAAACCAACCAATGGACAAAGGATTTATCTCCAAAATATATAAACAGCTCATGTAGATCAATATTAAAAAAAAAAACAGCCCAATCAGAGAATGGGCAGAAAACGTAAACAGCCATTTCTCCAAAGAAGACATACAGATGCCCAAGATGCACATGTAAAGCTGCTCAACATCACTAATCATTAGAGAAATGCAAATCAAAACTACAATGTGGTATCACCTCACACCAGTTAGAATGGGCATCATCAGAAAATCTACAAACAAATGCTGGAGAGGGTGTGGAGTAAAGGGAATCCTCTTGCACTGTTGGTGGGAATGTAAATTGATACAGCCACTATGGACAACAGTGTGGAGGTTCCTTAAAAAACCAAAAATAGAACTACCATATGACCCAGCAACCCCACTACTGGGTATATAACCAGAAAAAACCATAATTCAAAAAGACGCATGCACCCCAATGTTCATTGCAGCACTATTTACAATAGCCAGGACATGGAAGCAACCTAAATGCCCATCGACAGATGAATGGATAAAGAAGATGTGGTACATATATACAATGGGATATTACCCAGCCATAAAACGGAATGAAATTGGGTCATTTGTAGAGACGTGGATGGATCTAGAGACTGTCACACAGGGTCAAGTACGTCAGAAAGAGAAAAACCAATATCATTTATTAACACATATATGTGGAACCCAGAAAAATGGTACAGATGAACTGGTTTGCAAGCAAGGCAGAAACAGAGACACCGATAGAGAACTAATGTATGGTCATCAAGGGGGGAAAGTGACAGGGGTGGTGGTGGTGTGATGAATTGGGTGATTGGGATTGACATATATACACTAATATATATAAAATAGATAACTAATAAAAACCTGCTGTATAAAAAATAAATAAAATAAATTTCAAAACTTCAAAGAAAAACAAGAATTTAATGCAGTGCATATGATTATATTCCTAATTTTCTGATGAAGAGACTGAGGCCAAATAAAGGTTAAATAATTGTCCACAATCACACAGCTAGTAAATGACTGGATTATAATTTGAAGGCTTGTCTGATTCCTGAACCCAAGCCTTTGACTCTTATTCTGTCCCTCTCATGGTAAAGGAGAAAATATCAGGTCAAAACATAAAGTGACTGACATTGGGTAATTTTTACTTTATATATGGCAATTTCATGTGTTTAACCTAATAAAAATAAGTTTAACACTAAGTTTAATTACTAATTTTCAGATTTATTGGTTAACAAATTTAAGTTTTTAAATCTGACAGCTAAAGAGAATAGGACATTTTACATAAGAAATCAGACAACTAGACACATTTAAAATAAATAAGGTGTTGGGCTTCCCTGGTGGCGCAGTGGTTAAGAATCCGCCTGCCAATGCAGGGGACATGGGTTTGAGCCCTGGTCTGGGAAAATCCCACATGCCGTGGAGTAACTAAGCCCATGCGCCACAACTACTGGGGCTGAGCTCTGGAGCCCGCGTGCCACAACTTCTGAGCCCACGTACCTAGAGCCCGTGCTGCTCAACAAGGGAAGCCACCGCAATGAGAAGCCCGCGCACTGCAACGAATAGTAGCCCCCACTCACTGTCCACGGGCAGCAAATAAGATCCAGTGCAGCCAAAAATAAATTAAAATAAATAAATAAATGTATTAATAAAAATTAAAAAAAATAAGTAAGGTGTTTATGGGACGATTCTACTAGCAATAGCCCTAGTCATGTTTATAAGACATTTCTTTTAACAGTGTGAACAAATCTGAGTGGAAAACAAGCTTGTCTAAGGGTCACACTGATCATCAAGAAATCACAAGCAGGGAAAGAGGAGGACAATTAATTCAATTCAATTTTTCTATCAAACCTTTATAGGTAATAATAATAACATTATGACCCCAAAGGGGTTGAAATGAATCAAGAAGATTATTGAGGAAGATATTATTTTGGTGTTGCTGTGCTAGATGGATTTACCAAAGGCTATTTCTCTATTCATACAATGGGATTTTTGTTGTTGTTGGTCTGTTTTAATTTTTATTGGAGTATAGTTGATTTACAATGTTGTGTCAGTTTCAGGTGTACAACAGTCCAAGAATGGGTTTGGATAGGAAAAGAGAAATTAAGAGAACAGAAAAACAGAAAAACAGAAAACATAATAGAGGGTATATGTAGATTGTCTCTAAACTCTTGCAGATTCTAAAATTCAGACAAACCTTCTATTGACCAAATTTCCTTTACGATGGAAAGTAGTCCATCCAGGATGGGCATTCCAGCTGAGGCAAAGCAATTTGTTTCCACTTAATATAAAAATCCTTGTCATGTAAGAGTCACATGAATAATGTGATTTTGTACAACATTGCTGCTTCTTTGTTTTTTATCCCACTGAATAAAATGTGTTGTGTTTATTTCTGAGCATAACTCAAAAGAATTGTTTTCTGCTGAATTAAATATGTTACTTGTTAAAATATCTGGCTATAGCTGAAAAGATTCTAAGTGTTTTGAACTAGTAATAGTCTAGAAACACAAGAAACTCACTTTTTATTTTTCAGTTTATACTCAAATTTCAACAATTTTTTTTGATATATGGTAAGCATTAATCACCAGTGTCTCCCTACAGAAATAATGTTGTCTTGTTTTCCTGATATGAAATTCAAACATTTATGTAAAATCCTGGAGACAATTTTCATTCTTAACTATCACTGACCAAGGCACAGCCTTTTTGATTGAAAAAGGAGAGTTTGCCTGAAATATTGAAATAATTTATTCATCTAATTGGCTATACAACTACTCAGTCTTTTCCAGTCACATTTATTGTATTTTGTACAAATTTGCTTGATTCTTGGAATATTTTGCATTATTTATGAAAACAAAACAAAACAAAAAACAGCTAGTTCATTGTTTTGATGTACCTATAAGCACTTTGAATTGGATGCTAATTAACCACTCCCCATCTTGCACCTCTTGCTTGTTCTAATATATTATTTACCCTTGGAATATAGAACAAGAAATCAGTATGGTTGAATCTCACTGAGCATTTTGTAATTGAATTGAGAGATTTTTTTAATTCCCTGGAGTATGAGAAGTATGTTCATTAAGAGAGCTAAGTGCTCTGATTGTGTTATGAATTAAATTTTTAAAATTACCTGTCTCCACTAATAAAACATTTAGTGATGTGATTCTCTTGTATTAGTTTCTTTGTCTCTACGACATACTCACTGATGCAATTATTAATTTTAAAGTGTGTTTTATGCTGGCTTATTACACTGCAAAACTAATAAAATTTGACTTCACTATTAGGTCAATATTTGTAACATAGTAAATGAAAAACTTTCAGATTATAGCAATTTTGACAATTACAATTAAATAATGTAAAAGGTTAAGAAACCTTTTACATTACAAATATTGCCTTTTAAAATATCCTTCTACCCTGTATGTATCATTTATGTGTCTATAAGTAGCATTTTTTTTTTTTCATGTTAACCTAAATTTTTTTTTTTTGGCCACTGCGTGTGGCTTGCAGGATCTTAGTTCCCCGACCAGGGATCAAACCTGGCCCCAGCAGTGAAAGTGCTGAGTCCTAACCACTGGACTGCCAGGGAAATTCCCAACCTAACTTTAAAACCCAACATCACGTGTATTATTTAAAAGAATTGTTGCTGGTCAAAACTCCTAGCATAGGCTGTCAGATCTGGAGAAATGCTTAGAAATCATTGCATAGAGCTCCCTCATCCTAAGCACAAGGACAAAAGGCTCAGAGTGGTTAAGAGGGATGCACATGGATTGGAAGGCTGACTTCAGGAACAATGAGGGTTGTTCTGTGCACAGTGGAGATGCCAGGCTCCATGCTGGGGAGGAGAGAGTATTAGGGAACCCTCCCTGAGAGCCATATATGCACATTGTTTCCTGCTGGAAGAGGATAAAACCACTATTTGATCTATCCCTGGACTGGCGCCTAACATTATTTATTTTAATTAACAAAAAAGAAGGAAAGAAAAATAACAACAATCTTGAGAAAGAGGGTCCAGCCATTTGACCCTCCATGATGTCTCCACGGTCAGGGAAGGGATATGACAAATGTGAGCTGGCCAGAAACTTCTCACCTGCCAAAGGACTGCAAAACACAAAAGCTTATGCCAAAAGACCATTCACTCTAAACAAAATTCTGCGTGTCTGTACACTGTGACCATAATGAAATGCACCAGCTGCATCAATTTGTTTTGCCACTGATAGGACCTTAATCCCCAAAGTCCAAGCAAATGTTTTGAATAAAAATGGCCCATTTCCTGTATCCTGCCATTCTTTCTCCTTCACTCAACATCTTTTAAAGGCCTCCACATATATCTATCAGGAACTGGAAATGGTGAAATGGTAATTTGTAGCTGAGATTAGAATATGAAAATGAAATAAATATTTCCAATGACACTAGATTCTTGAATGTTAAATACCAAGCATGGTGACAGGAGGAAAATTAGCAGAGATTAGAAAAGCTCTTCACAAAACAGTAGCTGCTATTTCTCTTCTCTCCTAATTTTTTTTCTGTCCTCATAACTTATACACTAGTATTTCATTACTTCAATAATTAATTCAACAAACATGTATTGATCACCTACTATGTTCAGGGCCATATGGGAAATTAGGGATAAATAAGTATAAGGAAATTGTGACTTTTTTACACACAAATCCGGTTAAAATTTTCAACAAAGTCTCATCCCATATGAAGCTTTCCTTTTTTGTCTTCAGCTAGTCTACAATGTGATACTTGTTATTGTTTGAATTCTTAAACAAGAGAATTTCTATAATACTCTGTTAAATATCTAGATTTTCCATAATCTCCTCTTTTGTTGGTGTGCAAAGTTAAATATTTAATATGTGACCTTGAAAATTTTACATTATTATCTGAGCCTTGATTTTCTCAAAAAAATGAAGCAAATCGATGGACTGAGTTATGAATGGCAAATAATAAGGGCTACCTGTCCCCATGCTTGCCTCCACGGTAGACATCAGTCACTCTGTTGTTTCTGCTGTGCCCAAACTTAACCTCAGAATATTTCTTAATGGAGTGCTCCAGGACATCCCTACCAATTAAAGATATCACTCTTGGGCTTCCCTGGTGGCGCAGTGGTTGAGAGTCCGCCTGCCGATGCAGGGGACACGGGTTCGTGTCCCGGTCCGGGAAGATTCCGCGGAGCAGCTGGGCCCGTGAGCCATGGCCGCTGAGCCTGCGCACCCGGAGCCTGTGCTCCGCAATGGGAGAGGCCACAACAGTGAGAGGCCCGCGTACCAAGAAAAAAAAAAAAATCACTCTTGCTGTGTCTTGTCTTGAATATAGTAGCTCTTATTTAAATATAATTGTCTGATTCTATCATATGATAATGTCCTCTTAAAATGTGGTACCAACTGAGAATTAAAAAATTTTTTTTCTGCCATTTCATATTTCCACATTGTCCTGGACTCCTAGAAAATTCCTGGTTGTGAGTTTGACTATAGTTTATATATTAGCTAGACTTTTTACTCTAGTTTTAATGGTTTTATTATATCTGGAAATTATTATAAACTGCTTCAAATACTGTCTGCAAAATGTGAGCTTCTAAATAGTAAGTGAATTAATGTTTCAGTGGTTTGTATGGTCTTTATAATCTTATTCAAGACTCATAGGGTATCAATTTCAACTTAAATTAATTCAGAGTATTAGCACGCTGACTGATTTAGAATCCAACATGTAGTGCTTGAAATTTTCACAATTTGTTTTTGTAATATGTAGATTTGTGACTAATGCAAGGGCCTTGTCCATCTTTGGTTACTAGTCAAGCCTCCTTTTAAATAGCAGGAAGAATTGTGCATACAGGACAAAGGGCAAGAACAAGTTTCCACATATTATTCCCTAGAGAAATGAAAACCCAGCCTCTTAGAAAATCTGTGGAAGGGGGGGGATGCAAAAAAAATTCTATCCCATAGTACCATGCTTTGTGAACTCAAGAAGAGAATGAAGAAGAAAATAAATCATAGAAATGGGGAGAAAATCCTCTTAGAATTCAAGACATCAAAGAGTGGTACTGACTTGGGGAATGTTTGGAAACACAGATACATGCATGTCTAGGTCAAAGAACAAGAATTAATGAGAAGACCAAGTACTTCACTAATAGCAAGCAATAAATTCACTGCTGATGGTAAAAATTAACAAAATTCAAGAAATCTGTCTTACCTTTCTCTTAATTAGGTCTGTTGCATATTTATTTTAATTAAGACAATCTTCTGCCTCTATTAACCTTATAAATGTTTAGTATACACAGATGGGAAGATTTTGCCAGAATTGATGTTTTTGTTAATTTTAGTTTGCATACTCTATCTTTACAAAATTGGAAATATTTGCAGGTCATAATTTTTAAAGTTTATTTATAGGTATTCTGCTAGACAAAGTTCTAAATTTACAGATAAAATTTTATTATTTTTAATTTTAGGTAAATTAAAAAATAATAAAATTATACTTTCTAGGCAGAAAGTCAGTAATGTAACAGCTACTATTAAACTGAGCAGTAAAGGGAAAAGAACAAAGATTTGTGTGGCATGAAAGAGGCAGCAGGAAAATAGTATGTGTGAAGAGAGAAGGTTAATGTGAATCAATAAGAGATTCCAGCTCAGTCAGGACACTGAAGCAAGTAATAAGAATACTGCCCACTGGGCCTCCTCTGACCCCGTCCCAGCAAGCAGTAGGGGTAGGGGAAGTGCCTTGATACTGTCCCGTGGGGATGAGAGTTCTGGCTCCCTACAGGAGAGTTTGAGGTGTCTTTACAGCCTGGAAAGGGTGGGAGTCTGGGATCCTCATTCAGCCTTTTCTGGTATGGTGGGAGTGGTCTAGTTTTTTCTGCTCTGGTGTTTGATTCAATTAGAGTGGTTTTAAAAGGTTTGTATCTTGCTAGACTGTCCCTTTCCTGTCCTTTGGGCTAGAGAGAATGGGCTTTTATTGTGGCTCTTTTTTTTTTTCTGTCTATGCCTGTTGCCATTTCTAGGTTGTGCTTCTTTAGCTCCAAGTCTGGTCTACCTGAAGTAAATAACAACAAATTAACAAAAAAACAACCAAGGGACATCACCACTGTGTCATTCCTTGGGTACAAAAGTCTTGGCTGGTCTGCCTTCTCTCCCACTTTCAGAATCTTCTCATGTTTATAGTTGCACTTAATAGAAAGAATAGGAAAAACTATATCTGTTTCATCTTCCCAGAAGCAGGGGTCTCCCAACACAGGAATTTAAATCAAACATTATAAGTTAATAATCGTTTCTTTAAAATAAGAGAAATAAATCACACTGTTAATGCATATGTTCTTATATTTCCATATCCTAGTTATGTGTAGTGGCTCCTTCAAAATTAGAAATAAAAGAGTATTGCCTTGTTTTTGCTCAAAGATTAGCAGGAAGGTAAGTGATATTAGAAATGAGTGAAATTACTGGGAGGAGCTTCAATGCTTAGATTAATTTTTAGCTTGACATTATCTTTGTCCCCACATTGTGTTTTAAATCTGTCTAGAAAGTACTTTTAAAAGTTTCAAAGATGTACCAAGTATAATCAGAGAATTATTCTGGAGATGAGAAAGTTCAAGTATATTAAACTGAGGGTTTTTTTTTATGTTTAATTACAAAGTATATCCTTGACAAAAGTCATTTGAAGGAAAAATAGAATTCGAAGGTGAGTTTTTGAAGATAATGCTAAGAAAAAATGAGAATAATAGTTGTAGTTTAAGTAGCAAAACTTCTTGTGTCAGTAAAACAATAATTTCTTTCATAGAATGAAATGACATTAAATTTCTTTCATTGTCCATGTATCACAGGATTTTCAGAACCAAATATGTATGCATGCTATAAATGTACACCAGTTAAATTTTTAAAAATAATTTATGGGGACTTCCCTGGTGGTCCAGTGGTTAAGACTCCACACTTCCAATGCAGGGAACTCGGGTTCCATCCCTGGTCAGGGAAGTAAGATCCCACATGCCACAGAGTGTGACCTAAATTAATTAATTAATTAATTAATTAAAAAAATGGTTACGGTGATCAATTTTAAAAATAAATAAATAAAAGTAACTTATGCATTGTTGTCTGAAGATTAACTTTGCCCAGCAAGTTGTATCCAACTTCTAAAGAACACTGATAAACTGCTCATTGTTGATACAATTATAATCTGATTTATTATATTGTGACACAGGTCACAGAAAGCCACTGGCTATTTAGAATAGTCATGTCTAGAGTAATGTGAAACAAAGAAGCAATTTCCTCTGATATTCAGAAAACATTTTCACATAAGCAGATACCTTATATTCTACCTACTTACGTGTATAAGCAAGTGCATACATATATAGCCAATGGTGTGCTGGATCTCACTCATACCAGCTCATAAGAACCTACTGTTAAATTTTCAGGAATTTTTCAATTCCTGAATTCCTAGTTGAGGTCAAGGAAATAGTTTGAACTTTGCCATAGTGAGAATATTTACACCCTGGAAATCGGCAAATCCTTTAAATCAGCACCATCTTCCCCCCAACTCTTACTTTTCACAGAGAGATGGTTGTTAAACATTTACAAACACACCACTCCATAAACCCTTGTATTTGTCATCATTACTGTCACTTACATACATATATTGAATAAGTGTATATATATTAAATATATATATTTAATAAATGTATATGGCAAATTGTATAGCAAATATGTATATGGCAAGTATATATACATTTGCTATAGAAATAATTTTTAATTATATATCAGTATATATATTTTATACACACACACATACACACATACATCTACAGTCCAAGATTACCTTTCCCACCAGTGTGTGTCTTAACACTGCCCTTTGGCAGAACCCATGCTAGGTGTATTAGGGAACACAAGAGTGAGTAAAAGGAGTCCCCTGCCTTTTTTTCATTAGAGTACCTAATTTGAAACAAAAATGAAAACAACATTGTAACATTTTCTCCCTCACCTTTGCCTCATTTTCTCCTTGGAGTCATGAAATAAATATTTCATGGAAATATTTCATGGAAACAAATATTTACAGAAATGACTGCTTGAAAATCCCTTAGTTCTTTTGGTGAGCAGATGCAGGTTTTCTCCCCGCAGGAAGTTACAAACAAATAGTAGTGATATAAAGCACTACATGGTATGTTCCAAAAATGTGTAGGAATCCTCCCTTTCTTGCAGGTATCCACCCTCCAGCAAAGGATAACGAATCTCTCCTGTTTGAATGCAGCAGGTGGGCAGGTGGACTTGTGTGATTAGACTGTGGAGATCAAGAAGAATCACCCTAAGGATTCAGGGATCTGAACTCTGCTTCTTTCTCTTCCCTCTAGTATGCCAGCTCAGCACTCCCAATCTTTCTTCATGGCTTCACTTTTTTTTTTTTTAACATCTTTATTGGAGTATAATTGCTTTACATTGCTGTGTTAGTTTCTGCTGTATAACAAAGTAAATCAGCTATACATATACACATATCCCCATATCCCCTCCCTCTTGCATCTCCCTCCCACCCTCCCTATCCCACCCCTCTAGGTGGTCACAAAGCACAGAGCTGATCTCCCTGTGCTATGCGGCTGCTTCCCACTAGCTATCTGTTTTACATTTGGTAGTGTATATATGTCCGTGCCACTCTCTCACTTCGTCCAGCTTACCCTTCCCCCTCCCTGTGTCCTCAAGTCCATTCTCTACATCTGCGTCTTTATTCCTGTTCAGCCCCTAGGTTCTTCTGAACCTTTTTTATGTTTTTTTAGATTCCATATATATGTGTTGGCATACGGTAATTATTTTTCTCTTTCTGACTTGCTTCACTCTGTATGACAGGCTCTAGGTCCATCCACCTCACTGCAAATAACTCAATTTCATTTCTTTTTTTGGCTGAGTAATATTCCACTGTATATACGTGCCACATCTTCTTTATCCATTCGTCTGTCAATGGACACTTAGGTTGCTTCCGTGTCCTGGCTATTGTAAATAGGGCTGCCATGAACATTGTGGTACATGACACTTTTTGAATTATGGTTTTCTCAGGGTATATGCCCAGTAGTGGGATTGCTGGGTCATACGGTAGTTCTATTTTTCTCACGGTTTCACTTTTGAGAGAGAAGGAAATCATGGTGTTTACCCCATTCAGCTCATTAAATAAGAAGATAGCCTTCCTCTCACTCCCGACTACAATCAATTCATTTTAAAATTTCTTAACATGAAAAGATTTAAACTGGTTGTGTAGGCCTGAAGGGAGAGAAAAGCTATAGGAAATAAATGTTGGGTGCCGATTTATTGTATTCCTCATTTTCTTCAGGCACTTATCAGTTAAATATAGAATAATAAAATATCTGTACAATAAAAAAAACATGACTCGGGCTTCCCTGGTGGCGCAGTGGTTGAGAGTCCGCCTGCCGATGCAGGGGACACGGGTTCGTGCCCCGGTCTGGGAAGATCCCACATGCCGCGGAGCGGCTGGGCCCGTGAGCCATGGCCGCTGAGCCTGCGCGTCCGCAGCCTGTCCTCCGCAACGGGAAGAGGCCACAACAGTGAGAGGCCCGCGTAACGCATTAAAAAAAAAAAAAAAAAAAAAAAAAAAACATGACTCATGATTAGGATCATTAAGTTTGAACTAATAATGATTCTGTTTCAAATGTATTATTATTGTCTTTAAGGAGCTAAATGATAAATGACTTGAAATTGTGGAGCCTGTTTGAATCATGAAATTTAAGCCTGTTATTCATGTCATCGAATAAATAATTGCTGCATAATTCTCAGAGGGAGAAGTTTGTACATCTAGATTTGCACCTGTCTTAGTTCAGTTTAAAGTTATACATTGTTGCTAGATGCAATCATAATAGCAAATAAAATATTCTCTTGATAGTGCTTATTGTATTGACTATCATTTATATGGTTGTGTTCTTAAATTTCTGCCAGTTTAATATATCTCATTTCAGACTGCGCAAGTTTCATAAAGAGAAAGAAATGAAATATGAAATGAGTTGTCTTAACTTTGGCAATAAATGCTTTATAACTTCCATGTAGGATTGACCAAAATAAACTAGAAAAAGGATGTTACACTGCTGTTCTTACAAAATTGACCACCTAAGAGAGAAAGAAATGCCCCATAAAAATCCTTTTTGTCCCTGTATATCTAGGAACCTAACCTGGTACAATCTCAGGGAGTCAGAATGATGGGGACCTTATCAGCGCCAAGAGATATGAGTGTTCTGTGTTGAGGAATTGGGACTCTTTGTCTAGAAAGGAGAAATTAAGTCCATACTTAATTCCAAAAATGTTCCTAGACTAGAGCAATTCCACCTTCCTACATCCTCTGTTGCAGACATTCTTTGATAAGTAAAGGGGATAAATGCTTGGAATTTTCTAATCCCAACGAATGACTCTTCCTACCCGCAAGATGGCTCAGGCTGGTCCTGTGGTGACAGATGTTAAGATCATGAATCACATTCCCACTCCACCTCTCAATGGCCTTTTCCCTTACAAAAATGACATTAGGTCATATTTAGTTGCATAACTGAAGAACTTGCATACAAATAGTAAGTCAACAAGATATTTCAAAATAGCTAACTAATATTTCTCTAAAACAATATCTACTCATCCATGCACAGATGTTGTTGCATAGTTCCCATGTACTAGAGGTCAAGTCTTGAGAAAGGAGCCCCATGGGCATAGAGCTTTCCAAATTCTGGATTAGAGGTAATTATATGAAACAGAATGGACTTAATTACAACGTTTCTTTTTGGACCTGTATTTTCCTCTGAGATTTAAAAATCCCTGAGATACGATATTTACAGGCTAAAACTTGCAGCTCTTGAAAATGCATGATAAAGACCCATTGAGGACTATAATTTTAAATGGGCAACATTTTATTGTTACTGGCAGAACATCTATTTTCTTAATACTAGCATTCACATAGTAATATTACTCGTCAATAGTTGAAATTTTGCATGATTGTTTCAAATATCTTTTAGTTACTTGTCTTTTTATGTTCTCTATATTTTTTTCTTCCACAAAGTTTACTTTCTTGTGTTTCATAGTTGCTATGTCCTCATGACCTATGAGAGCTGGTTCCCTGACCTCTTATATCTTTAAATTCCCATAAGTCACAAATCAATGATATTCTCTTTCCATGGTCATGAACTCTGAGGCTCCCATTACCCTCTTGAATCTGAATTCCATGTAATGGAATGGAATAGCACGTAATGGAATGGCTTGTTTGAATCAGTGAACCAATGATGTATATTGTAGGATACTTGTATTTTGATTGTCAAGTATGATTTAAAAAACAAATTAACTTTTCTATAATAAATTACAGCATATTATCCACAACCTTCCATGAATAGAAAGGTGCCACTTTCCATATATATATTTGGCAATAAATAAATTAATGATGTTTAAATTATCCTTGTTATGGCTAAGTACTCTGCCATTTGTCCTGAGGTAGAGATAGATAATAAAATAAAACCCCTGCCTTAAAAACTTACTTAATAATGTATTTGAAACTATCAGTTACCACCCAGGAACCACAGAGGTATGGGATCAAACCCGTGCCCCCCTGCAGTGGAAGCGCGGAGTCCTAACCCAGGACTCTTAATAGGAAGCTTCACGTCTTCCACCTTTCCTCAAAGACTAATTGACATGTGGAATACTAAATATGGAATGTTGAAAAATGTAAAATTATTATGTGACTCTTGGTTTCTTAGTATACTACATTTTATATCCCTTGATATATTATATATATATATATATATCTTTATTAAATTTTATATGACATTATGTTAGAAGGGCTTGCAGCAGAGAAGCAAAAATGGCTGCTTAGTGATGCATTTTCTTTGTTTCTGGAAGGAGGATTAGATTAAATGACATATAATTCCATAACCCATGAAATAATCATGGCCCTTCATGTCAGGCTAACTCTGAAATGAGGAGCATATATATTTGAGTTCATAGTGCATGATTGTGATATGAACTTTTCTGCAATATCATCACGCTAAACTTGCTAATATAGGATGTCTGTGATTTTTTACTGACCATGTCCGTAGTTTAATGACTGTTTTAGAGTCCTTTGGGGATTACAGAAAACAGAAAACACTAACTAGGTGTATGGTTTCACCCACAGTATCCTAGTCAGTGCATATCTGGTTGCAAAGGAGGCTTATTTTAAGTAGGCTTATTTTAAGTATTCGTATTCACAAATAAGAATACAAACATAAGTACAGTTAGGCCTCGTTAAGAACCTGGAAATTTAGAAGTCAGCAATGAATAAATGGAAGCTAATCTGTCTATCTGCTCTTCTATTTACCTGTATCTATCTGTCCATATGTCTGTCTATCTATCATCTATCTATCTATCATCACTATCATCTATTATCTCTCATTATTTACCCCATCATCTTCTCTTTCTGTATGGCTTCAAACGGTCATCTTAGCCACTAAGGCTGCATATTCCTTCAGCAGAACTTCCTTAACCTAATGACCTCATTCCCAATTCTAACTTTCTAAGTTCACCTTCTTCAGCTGGGTCTATGGGTCATGAGTAAGGAATAGGCAAGGCATGGGGTCAAGTGGTACATGTTGAATGTAGTTTTCTTTAGAAAGGGATATGGATAGAGTAAGCGGTGAAAAGCACCTCTTTTAAACAGGCATCTTAATCATAACATGCCTGAAACTAGAATCATCTTTCTCTTCTCCACATCCTTCCTAATCTATATCCACGCCATACTCATCTTCTTTGTATCCCTATCTTCATGAATGGTTCATCTAGTTATCCAATCTAGTTATCCAATCAAAAAGGATGGAAGACACGATTGATTTTTCTTCCTTATCCCCACATATCCAATCAGCTCCTGAAGGCTGATGATTCACTGATTTTATGACATTAATGCCATTCACTTACTGGAACTTTGTATATACTATTTCATTTCAATTTCAAAAAACAAAGTACAAATTTAAAACAGTACCCATATTTTATAGGTGAGGAAACAAGTACTTAGAGCAATTAACTAACTAACTCAAAGTGACCTGCATAGCAACAGGCAGAACGGAGTTTTTAATCCTAGCACTCTGACTCTAGAAATATCGCTGCAGTAAGTAGTCCCTTGCCTAGCCTGACGGGAGACTGGAGTACTTGTAAACAGGAGAGTCAGGAAAACTTGAACTTGTTGCAGTTATTTTACTTCTAATGTTAACCTTATATTGGGCAAGTTACTGATTAATTCCTACCTTAATCAACTGCGAGGAAACTAATTGTTCGGTGACAAAATTATGACTACTTGGTGCTTATGTCTGTATCATTTCCTGCCTCCATTTCTTTTTCCGGCCAGAATTCCTTACCATCCTGGTACCCGGAATGCCTGGCTCGGTTCAGTGCTTGGATCTGCACTTTGTGAAGTGTTGAAAGGACAACTTTAAATACAATCTAATCTTACTTAAGCAAACTCATGAGTACTTCTGCCTAAAAATAAAATACGAAGAGAAAGGCACCGTTTATTACTCTTTCCCATCGTTTAAAGAAATTTCAGATTGGGGCAGGGAATTGAATCTATTATATTATTATTTCTATAATATTACTTTTATTATTTCAGTTTGGTTTTTTTCTTTATCCAACTTGGTCCCTATTTCAGATTTGATTAAACATTGCCATCTTTGCCTAAATATTTAGAATAGAACAGTCTTAATTCTTTACAAATAATTGTTTATGATAATTGTGTGCCCCAAGTCTTCATGCATGTTTGTGTAATTGAGTGTGTGGTGGCAGAGTGTAAATTGTGTAACTAGAGTAGGGTTCCTGCTAACTTCACTTGAATAATAAGCATCTAATTGTTGCATATTTGTTCTTATGACATTGATAGCCAAAGCTATGATTTACTTGGTGTTAATTCTTAGATTCATACGGAAATCTATAAGCCATTTTATAATGTTCCGCTTTCCGATTGATTTTACAGCAATATATTTACAGAGACAGTTGGGATTGTATACACAAAATGTTTTCCCTTCAACATTACAGGACCTTGATTTACGATCTGCTATTTATTTTCTAGAGAAAATGTACTTTGCCTTATTGACCACTATTTTGTACTGTGCTTTTAACTTCCTTCCCTCTAGCCAATTGAAAACTCAGCTTTCCCTTATCATTTTTTAATAACTTTGTTAGGGCATACAACACATTTTGCTGTATAAAATTACTTTATTATTTCCATTGTTGGAGTTCTAGAGACCTCTCAGAGAACATAATTGTATGCTCTCTCTATCGTCAATAAATATCACCTGAAATAAAAGGAAGCGCTATTAAACTGATTGAATCATGCTTCTTTTGCTGTTTCATATTTATTAAAGTATTTTCCTTTTTTCTCTAAGTTTTAGTATTAAACTCTTGGATATATTCATTAGGAGTTCCAAGGGACATATGTTGATAAGATGAGAAAATATGGTTGATTGAGAATTAACTATTACATTTAGCAGTGTGGAGTCATTGGTGCTGTTTCCAAGAGTATTTTGGTGGATTTATGAGGTAAAACAGAGATTGCAGTGATATAAGAGAGGATAAATGGAGAGGAATTGGAGCCTAGCATTAACAATTTGGAGAATTTCTCTATGTTTTAATCCCTCATCTAACCACTGACTTTCAAAACACCTTGTGTCTCAAACTCCAAGCTTACCTCGTTTTCTATGGCCAGAATCAGCTTGCTTCTCGTGAGATCTGCTACTGAAACCCAGCAGGACCCTGTGGGGCTCCTAGGCATGGAAGCCTTTCTGTGTCCCCCATTTCTTATTTAGGCTTCAGCGTCTATGACTTTCCCTGAGCTCCAAAGGACAGGTTCAAACAGTTGTTAATCAGGGAAGGGAGGGGATGCAGAGACAAGGCAGGAGCCTTCAAGAAACAATAGGACAGCCTTGGGGCGGGGTTCTGGTTCCACCTCAAGGTATACACATAACAGTATCTCTGAGCACTTCTACAGAAGTAAAAAGCCCCACCAAAAGGAAGGTGTTAACTACTTGATAAAGCGTTCGTCATCCCAGAGACAGTAACAGTTTGATAACTTCGAGAACCACCTGAGGCCAGATTAAAGGAGTACAGGCCTTGCATACACCCTGATCCTTATCAGCAATCCCGCCCTTGAACCATTGCTATAAAACTCCTCACCAAATCCCCCTGGGTTGGGACACATAGTTTTGAGGCCATTAGCTCACTGTGTCCCCCTTTGCCTGGCAAAGCAATAAAGCTATTCTTTGCTACTTTACCCAAAACCCTGTCTCTGAGATTCAATTTGGCACCAGTGTACAGAGGTCAAGTTTTTGGCATCACTACTTTAGCTTTTTCTTTTCTTTTTGGCTGCAGTGTGCAGCCTGCAGGATCCTAGTTTCCCAACCAGGGATCAGACCCGTGCCCTCAGCAGTGAAAGAGCAGAGTCTTAACCCCTGGGCTGCCAGGGAATTCCCT
This sequence comes from Phocoena phocoena, assembly GCF_963924675.1. NCBI lineage: Eukaryota > Metazoa > Chordata > Mammalia > Artiodactyla > Phocoenidae > Phocoena > Phocoena phocoena. The sequence goes on along the minus strand of NC_089222.1, from coordinate 33,197,257 downwards.
ACTTCAGCTTTTTCAACTCTTTTTATCTTCCAAAAATGTATAGAGCTCTGTTTTCTCCATTTCATTGATCTTTTTCTTATGAATTTACATGATGCAATTCCCTCATCTCATTTTAGTGGTGTTTCATGAGCAGGCAGAGGAATTGTATTTGTTCAATACTCTGTTTAAGGAGAAACAACACAGATTCTTAGGGAAAGTTTGTCACCTCATCCAAATCCTGTATTGAATGAAAATCAGTTTACTAAATTTACTTTTAGGATAAATTTAGCATTTATTTTCACTCTAATTTTTATTTTTCTGGACCTAAATAAATAAAAAATTTTAAATTGAAATTATATTCTCATTCACTGCATTTAGAATTTCTCTTTAATACCATATTTGGTCTATAATCTGAAGAAGGTGTTAGACCCAAGCGGTCTACGAGGGATTCCAACTCGCCCAAGAACCGCCAAGAGTCGAGAGCCGTTGCAACACGCAAGAGGTTTATTAGGAGCCGATGCACCGGGGTTCCCTGAACCTCACGCAGGAGGCCGATGGGGAACCCCTAAAAGCGGAATCACATACTTTTTATAGGTTTATTTACTCATAGGGCGGGTATATTCTCACAATGATTGGGTAAATGTGGTGACTTTTGAATTCATTGGCTTAGGAACTTTTGTCCCACCTTCTGGCCGTTATAGTTGTCTGTTCATTGTGGCGGTTAGGGCGTATACCTGTTACGGGCAACTGGAAAATTACCCGCTGTCTGGCAAGTCCCCGTCAACTGAAAAACTCCAAGAATTGGTTTCGATAGGGAGAAGGAGTGGCGCACGATAGGGAGAAGAATTGGTTTCGATAGGGAGAAGGAGTGGCGCACGATAGGGAGAAGAATTGGTTTACGGGAACAAGTGAGGGGGTGGAAAGTCCCTAAAGGCCCCACATTCCCCCCCCCCTTTTTTTTTTTTGTAACTAATTTCAATCATGGAATTTCAGTTTCTTTTTGCGAGTTTTGGTATTGTTGCCTTAGCATTAAAACTTGTACCGTACTAATGCGTTCTCTAATAAAGGCTATCAGGCGATTCAGAATGCATGGTCCAAAAGTTAAAAGCAACAATAAAATAATGAGGGGCCCTAACAAGGTGGAAACTAAAGTAGTAAGCCAGGGAGATTTATCAAACCATGATTGAAACCATCCTTTTTGATTTTCCCTTTCCTGTTGTCTTTTGTCCAGGCGCTCCCTAAGTTTGTCCATAGTTTTGGTAATAGCCCCAGAATGATCAATATAAAAACAGCATTCTTCTTTTAGTGCAGCGCATAGTCCGCCCTCCTTAAGGAACAGCAGATCTAATCCCCTCCTGTTTTGCATTACCACCTCTGAAAGCGAGGTGAGGGATTCTTTTAACTGAGTTATGGAACTTTCTAATGCCCGGAGGTCAACATCTACAGCTTGCCTTAAGGCATCATAATAGTGGGGTTGTTGGATGAGGGCTGTTGTACCCGTTCCTACCCCGGCTGCCATTCCTAGTTTGGCTGCCATTCCTGTATTCCTAGGAGTACAGCCAGGGTGAGTGTTATGGGTTCCCTCTTAAACCTTCCTCTGCCCTCATATTCATCTAGAAAGGATGAATCTGAATGATAAATGAGTCTGGGGACCAGCTGAACTAACACACAAAAATCGGTTGAAGCTTTAAGGACCTCTAAAGAAATGCAGGGGGTCAATCCTGTGTTACATGCCCACCATCCATCCGGAGGAGGGAGGAGATACCCTGAGCCCTGTGGGAGGCTTAAATTGGCACAAAGATGTCGGTGGGACGAGGGGGGCGTTCCTACACATGTACCGTTTCCTAATACTGAGGCCAGGGTCAATTTACTATTTCCTTCTTGTTTCCATCGACATTGATCTGGAGTGTTAACATTATTATAATTAGAATTATATCCTATAGCATCATAATAAGGGGGAGGAGCAGCATAGCAAAGCCAACATGATTTGGTAGCCTCCGGGTTTGTGGCATTTAAAACCTCAAAAGCCGCCTGGACCAATGAGAGCATTCGGTCCCGGGGGGTCTTGGGCTTGATTGTTATTCCTTTTGGCTCAGAAGTTTGGTTTCTTATCTCTGGTAACGCTGTGGGAGGGACCAAAGGTAGCGAAGAGTGCCCTATCTCAGGGTTGGGGCTTATAGGAACTGGAGTAGGGGTTTCAATTTTTAGTTTGATGGTCATTAGTAATCCATCATTATATCCTTCTTTATAAAACCTGATTCCCCATGAATGGCCATTTATCCAGTTTTTATCCTTTTTTCCTGGTTCACTAAAAGAGATCTTAAGGGGATGGCACCATTTAGTACATTCAGGCCTATAAGTTAAGGGGTTGGTTGGGTGTGTATAATTGGCTGTCACCTTAATAAAGTCCCAGCCAGAGGTGGGCTTCCAATAGGTGTCTCCTGTGGTTTCACACCCCCAGCTTTTACAATAAAAATGTTCCTTTCCCCCACATTGATAATTTAGGGACCTATGGCAATGAAATCCCGGGCATACATAAAAGGTAGGGTTGCTAAGTTTCTGTCGCGTACCCGAGTTTTGGCAGCCGTATTGGCCGGCCCGACCGGGTATGGATGGGGCATTTTGACGATCATGGGAGTGTGCTGTGTCCCAATTGGGAGCTCCTATGGCTAATTTACAAACATCGGGGAAAAGGTCTGGCCACCAGGTCCAAGGAGCAGCAGTATGGCTAACAGACCATATTACATCTCCAGTTTGGGAAATTACCTGCCAGGTTAAATGCTGGGGCAGGTGAGGACTAAAATTACTCACAGTCAGTAGGGGTAACAAAGTTAAAGTTATAAATCTGATGATCGCAGAAGCTTGAGCTTGAGCGGGTTGCTGGTCTTTTGGGCTCGCCATTCCGATGTTGCAGATGCTGGTGCGGCCTTCACGTGTGAAGCGTGGATCCACGCAGCGATGCCGTCTACCTTTATAGCCGTGGGGGTGGTGAGCAGGACGATGTATGGTCCTTTCCACCGAGGCTCTAGAGTCTGGGTTCGGTGCCGACGGACGTACACGGAATCTCCGACTTGGAAGGGATGAGCCTCTGCTGGTGTTCCTGGTCGGTAAGCCTCTGCCAGCTGGGACCACACCTCCTTTTGGACCAACTGGAGTCCCAACAGCCTAGCATATAAGTCAGTGTTATTCTGGCAGTCAGGACTTAATTTCTCCCTTAGCGTAAAAAGAGGAGGTGGGGCCCCGTATAGTATTTCAAATGGAGTAAGATAATAGCGGGAGGGGGTATTTCTAGCCCGGAACAGGGCTAAGGGAAGGAGCACCGTCCAATCTGTACCGCCAGTCTCTATGGACAATTTAGTTAGGGTCTCTTTTAGAGTTCTATTCATTCTCTCTACCTGTCCTGAACTCTGGGGTCTATAGGCACAATGTAATTTCCAATCAGTCCCCAGGTATTTGGCCACACCCTGACTTACCTGGGCGACGAAGGCGGGACCATTATCTGATCCTATTACCTTTGGTGCCCCGAACCGGGGGAAAATTTCTTCTAAGATCTTTTTGGCCACCACAGTAGCTGTCTCCTTCTTCGTCGGGAAAGCTTCTACCCATCCTGAGAAGGTATCTATAAAAACTAGAAGATACCTGTTACCGTACCTTCCAGGGCATATTTCAGTGAAGTCGACCTCCCAATAGGCTCCTGGGCGGTCTCCTCTGAGCCTTTTTCCGACCTCAAGTTTTCCTTTATGGGAGTTTACCTGTTGGCATGGAATGCACTCTCGTGCAATCTGCTCAGCTATTTTGGTTAATCCAGAGGTATCATAACCTGTCTTATGTAATAGGGATACCATCTTCTTGGTTCCCAAGTGTGTCCATCTGTGAATCTGTTGTAGCATGGATTTTGCTTGTTGAGGAGATAATGTTCCTTTAGTTATGGCTGGGGTAATTGTTCCCCTATCATTTGGTTTCCCAGGACTCTCATCTGATAGTTCTAGTATGATTTCCCGTAGAGCCACTTCTCATGCCACCCTATCTGCCATGTTGTTGCCTCTTGTTACTGGGGTATTGTCCTTCTGGTGTCCGGGGCAATGAATGATGCTGACTTTAGTGGGGAGCATGAGGGCAGCTAGCAGTGCCACTATTTCTTCTTTGTTTTTAATTTCTTTGCCCGCCGAGGTGAGCAACCCTCTTTGTTGGTAAATGGCCCCATGGACATGGGCGGTAGCAAATGCGTACCTACTGTCCGTATAGATGTTTACCTTTTTGTTTTCTGCTAGTTCCAATGCTCTAGTCATGGCGATTAGTTCAGCCCGTTGGGCCGATGTCCCTTGCGGTAATGCGGCTGCCCAGATGACCTCTTTCCCGTCTACCACGGCAGCTCCCGCCCGACGCTTACCTTTCTCTAGGAAACTGCTTCCGTCAGTAAACCAGGTAACGTCGGCGTTGGGGAGGGGCTGATCCATCAAGTCTGGTCTGCTACGGTGTGCTGCAGCCAGTACTTCCTGACAATCATGGATGACGGTAGTGCTTTCCAGGTCAGGGTCGGGTAGCAAGGTGGCCGGGTTGAGTCCTGTGGCTGAGGTAAACTTAATACGATCTGAGTTTAACAGCAGGGCTTGGTAATGAGTCATCCTGGCATTTGTTAGCCATCTGTCGGGTGGCTGGCGAATTACACTTTCTAATGCATGGGGGGCTGTTATCGTTAGGTTCTGCCCCAAAGTCAGTTTGTCAGCATCTTTGACCAAAGCGGCCACCGCGGCGATTATTTTTAAACAGGCGGGCCATCCTGCTGCCACAGGATCCAATTTCTTTGATAGGTACGCAACCGGGCGATTCCAGGGGCCCAGTTTCTGAGTTAGTACTCCCTTTGCGATGCCTTTATTCTCGGCCACGTACAGATGAAAAGGCTTAGTAACATCTGGTAGCCCCAGAGCCGGGGCTGATAGTAGGGCTCGTTTAATTCGGTCAAAAGCCCGTTGTTCTTTATCACCCCAAGCAAAAGGGATGCCATTTTTGGTCAGGGGATATAAAGGGGCTGCTAATTCAGCAAACCCCGGAATCCATAGCCTACAAAATCCGGCCGTCCCCAAAAATTCCCTAACTTGTTTGGGACTCTTGGGGGCCGGTATCCGGGCAACAGTGTCTTTCCTGCTTTCCGAAAGCCATCTCTGTCCTCCTTTTAACAAGTACCCCAGGTAACTAACCTGTCGTTGACATATTTGTGCTTTCTTTGCTGAAGCCCGATATCCCAATGTTCCCAGTTCTGTTAACAGCCTCTCGGTTCCCTTGATGCAGTCCTCTTGGGTTTCAGCAGCTAAAAGAATATCATCGACATATTGAAGTAGAGTTACCTGGGGATTGGATTCTCTATAAGATGCCAAATCCTGGTGGAGAGCCTCATCAAAAATGGTGGGGGAGTTCTTGAATCCTTGTGGCAGGCGAGTCCATGTCAGCTGGCCTGACATCCCAGAGGCTGGATCCTTCCACTCGAAGGCAAAGTAAGGCTGACTGAGAGAAGAAAGTCTCAGGCAGAAGAAAGCATCTTTAAGATCCAAAACAGTGTACCAAGTGTGCTGAGGTGGAAGAGTACTTAAGAGATTGTAGGGGTTGGGTACTGTGGGGTGGAGGTCCATCACCCGCTTATTTACCTCTCGTAGGTCTTGTACCGGTCGGTAATTATTAGTTCCTGGCTTTTTAACTGGCAAAAGAGGGGTATTCCATGCAGATTGGCACCTTACCAGGATCCCTAATTCCAGTAACTTTTGTATTTGAGGACGGATGCCATCTCGGGCTTCTTTACTCATGGGGTATTGGCGGACCGTCACTGGGGTGGCGGTTGTTTTAAGTTCTACCACCACAGGGGGCCGATATTTTGCCATTCCCATACCGGCAGTTTCTGCCCAAGCCTGTGGAAACCTAGTCATCCAATCCTGCATGTCAGCTTGTGGAGGCGAGGGTGTTTCATATATCCTGTGTTCATCTTCCAGTTTCATGGTCAAGATTTGGAGTAATCTCCCTTGGTTGTCAGTTATGGTGGGCCCTTCTGGTTGAAAGTGGATTTGGGCCCCCACCTTAGAGAGTAAGTCTCTACCTAGCAGAGGGTATGGGCACTCAGGTATGACCAAGAATGAGTGGGTTACTCGTCCCACCCCAAGATCTACTGTCCTTCGGGTGGTCCATGAGTACTGCTTATTTCCAGTGGCCCCCTGGACCCATGACCTTTTAGTTGAAAGGGGGCCCTTTGAATGAAGGAGGACTGAGTGCTGGGCTCCGGTGTCCACCAAGAACTGGACGGGTTCCCCCTCCACTTTAAGAGTTACCCTGGGCTCGGGGAGAGGGTCTGAGCCCTGACTTCCCTAATCTTCCTCTTCCAATGTTAAGATTTTATCTCTGGTTGGCCTTCCCCCGTTCCTTTTTTTAGGGCATTCTCTTGCCCAATGACCTTTTTCTTTACAGTAGGCACATTGGTCCTTGTCTAATGCCGCCTTCTATCCGTTGTTCGCCCTTCCTGTCTATTTCTGTCTCTACTGTTTCCTCCTCTGACTACAGTGGCCAGTATCTTACTCAAATGTCTTTCTTGCCTCTTATCTCGTCTTACCTCACGAGCCTCTTGTTCCTTCTGCTTTCTTTCTTCCCTTTCTTCCTCTGTCTCCCTCTTATTATATACCTTATCTGCCTCTTTTACTAAGTCCTGAAGGGAGAAACCTTGTAGGCCATCCAGCCTTTGTAACTTCTTTCTAATATCAGGGGCCGCCTGGTCAATAAAGGCCATTGCTATGGTGGCCTTATGTTCCTCAGAGGTTGGATCATAAGGAGTGAATCGTCTAAAAGCCTCCATTAAGCGTTCTAGGAACACGGTTGGCGATTCCTGGGACCCCTGAGTTACCTCTCTTACCTTAGCCAAATTCGTGGGGCGCCTGGCCGCTCCATGGAGACCCGCCACCAGAGCCTGGCGATACATTTTCAGGTGCTCCTTACCTTCCAGGGTATTAAAGTCCCAATTCGGCCTGACGAGTGGAAAACCGGCATCAATCTCATTAGGCAACTGGGTAGGTTGTCCATTGGCGCCTAACACATTCTTTCTAGCCTCCAGGAGAACCCGTTGCCTCTCCTCAGTTGTGAGGAGAGTCTGGAGGAGCTGTTGACAATCATCCCAGGTGGGTTGGTGGGAGAAGACAAGAGACTCTATTAGAGCAGTAAGAGCCTGTGGGTTTTCAGAGAAAGTAGGGTTATGCATCTTCCAATTATAAAGATCTGCGGAGGAAAAGGGCCAGTATTGAAGGGGCCTATTCCCGTGGTTATCGGGGGGGGCCATATTCTCTAAGGGGTAAAGCAGTAGAATCCGGGGAAACAGCCCTCCGGCTTCTGGTGCCTGCCGAGGGACCCCCCCTTTCCGCCATAACAGGTGGCCCTACTGGTGCGGAGGGTTGTGAAGCTGGGGGTCCTAGGGGCGACATGGGATTTAGGGCCGGAGGATAAGGAGGTGGGGAATCTAGAAGAAGCAAATCAGACTGCAGGTCAGGATATATCGCCTTTGGCGGGTCCGAGGCAGCAGATGACTTTTCCGTGTCTGGGGTTTTCTTCAGGGCCAATATCTCCGATTGTGCTGGAGCGCATGCAGACGTGCCTGTTGAGGAAACAAAGGGCCGGACCCACGGAGGCGGGGAGAGAACTAGATCTTCCCAGACCAAGATATATGGTATCTGGTCTGGGTGTCCGTGGGGTCCTGTGTTAAAGACCCTAGACTTGACTAGCCCAACCTTATCTAACAAAAAAGATCCTTCGGGTGGCCACCCTGTCTGAAATGTAGGCCACTCAGAGGTACACAGCGTTTGCCATTTTCCTTTCCTTACTTCTACCGAAAGGTTGTGGGCCCTAGCCCTAACTTCGGTCCAGTGGCTTAGGGTAAGAGAAAGAGGAGTCGTCATAGTTTGTCCCATTGTCGTCCGTCAAAAGAAAGATAATAGTACAGAAAAACAATAAAATTTCAAGACACACATTGATATTGCCGCCGCGAACTTAAACCCGAAACCAACTCAAATTCAGATGGCAGCTTATATAACCTGCCAGAACCAGCCGCCGCGAACTTAAACCCGAAACCAACTCAAATTCAGATGGCAGCTTATATAACCTGCCAGAACCAGATGAAGGGGAGACAAAATTTGTTTCTCCTTCCAGATGGACCACCAGGGCGTCCCCCGGGGCCCGTGGACACCAGCTTTCGGCACGTCTGCCTAGCCAGGAGTCCAATACAGATTCCACAGCAAGCCGGTTCGCACGGCTTTTTCCTAACGGCGGCTAGCAACAAACAAACGACAAACAAACAGACAATTGGGCTCGAGCCTACCTGATACCTCCGACTCCCGATGTTCTTGTGACCCGGGGGCGAGTGGGGATCCCGGACGAGCCCCCAAATGTTAGACCCAAGCGGTCTACGAGGGATTCCAACTCGCCCAAGAACCGCCAAGAGTCGAGAGCCGTTGCAACACGCAAGAGGTTTATTAGGAGCCGATGCACCGGGGTTCCCTGAACCTCACGCAGGAGGCCGATGGGGAACCCCTAAAAGCGGAATCACATACTTTTTATAGGTTTATTTACTCATAGGGCGGGTATATTCTCACAATGATTGGGTAAATGTGGTGACTTTTGAATTCATTGGCTTAGGAACTTTTGTCCCACCTTCTGGCCGTTATAGTTGTCTGTTCATTGTGGCGGTTAGGGCGTATACCTGTTACGGGCAACTGGAAAATTACCCGCTGTCTGGCAAGTCCCCGTCAACTGAAAAACTCCAAGAATTGGTTTCGATAGGGAGAAGGAGTGGCGCACGATAGGGAGAAGAATTGGTTTCGATAGGGAGAAGGAGTGGCGCACGATAGGGAGAAGAATTGGTTTACGGGAACAAGTGAGGGGGTGGAAAGTCCCTAAAGGCCCCACAAAGGAATCATTCAATTTCAGAAAGGTAACATTAAAGATCATAAAGCCTACCTCAAAGCCAAACTTTCAGAAAAATAAAGAATAATACAAATTGTGAATTGATTACTTATAAAATATTTGAATAAAGTTCATTTAAAAACTCTTAAAGGTACACACCAGAAACCAAAGGACACACACATATTATTTAATAAGCTTAAATGTCTGTGGTTACAGAAAAACTCAGTATAGTAATTTAATTTATGAGAACTGATAAGGAATAGATTGAATGATACAGTGGGGTTTATGATATACAGGAGCCAAATTTCCCATGCTAAAATATGCCTCTCTGGCATATTAATTGTTTTAAGTTGTTTTTTCTACTTTCTTTTCTGAGAAACAGCAGACAAGGGAAGGACTCTGAAAAACCAAATGAGAGTTGCTATTTTGTAAGAAAAATTTGCATTTGTAAAGGAAATCTCCATTTGTAAGGGTGTCTCCCTCTCTGTATCTGGAAGAGAAAGATGACAATGTCTAGAAATTCTTATCAACGGAGAAGGCAAGGACGTCAATCTGCATGAGAATCCCCCCTGTTTACTGTGCTTTTCTTGGTAACCGCCCATAACTGACTCTCTCCACCCTCAACATCCTCTTTTGTCTGTAGCTGAGGATAGTATTTAAGGTGAGGGCTTTGGACAGTTTGGCTAATGACTCAGTGTTTCTGGGTCTCTCCCATGAATACGTGTTATTAAACTTTTGTTTGATTTTCACCTGTTAATCTGTCTCATGTCAATTTAATTCATAGACCAGCCAGAAGAACCAATAAGTGTAGAGGAAAATTTCTTTTCTCTCGGTATGATCAGGCCACTCACGATTGCTGTTCGCTTGCTCTCAGTACATCGCCTTGCTCGATCAGTCCCTGCTTCACCTACACCCTACTCAACCTGACTGACCTTCCCTCTTCATCATGGAGTCTAATCAGTCAACGCCTACATATCTACATACTTGCTTACAGCCCCAACTAGTAACTGTTCTAATCTTTAGCTCAGAACATCTCCACCATGATAGCTTATCAAAGGGGCAGTGATAGTTGTGCTCCTCTGCTTGTTTCCCTGGTAGCCGATGAGCCAACCTGACGTCAATTCCCTCTAGAACTAGTAACCTCCCCTCCCCTTGCCCCCGTAGTGAAGACTGCTGCCACATTCTGCCCACCTGTCCACCTGCCACACAAAGCAGGGTGTCACTCCATGGACCTTGCTTCAGACATGTAAGATCCCACTATCTACTAAACCATTGATGCCTCTGCCACTGACTCCAGGCTCTTTCTTCCATCTCAAGGCTGGCTTGCAGGCCTGTGGGGTGCAGCCCAAACCCCCCCAACATAAAAATGGTGAAAATGGTAAAATTATAACTTTACGACTTGATACTATAGTTTTGTTTAAACACCATAGAAATCAAGTATACAATGAGATAACTAAAAGACAGGAAAATAGAAATATAATAGTTTGTTTAGCATTCCACTTCCAGAATACTGAAGGTCATGTAAACAATAGATCAAAATATTACTCTGATCAGTTAATAAATTGAATGGACCGACACAGGAAAACAGCTTGATGCTAGTAAAGCACAATCATTTTCTTTTCATTCATTAAAATCATTACTAAACATTATTCATATTCTAGCAAGAAATGTTTCCTTTTGTATACTCTTAATAGGCAGAATTCTAAATGCTACAGAGCTTCTATGAAATTTGGAAACAAATGCAAAGATACATTAAAAATTATTGATATCGCATTGCAGTGTTCAGTGACATCACATGGTACATTCAATGTGTTGTTATTATTAGCAATACAGAGTTCAAGGTGCTCTGCAAAATTATAGTGAACACAAAGCATTTCCCTAAACCATACAGGTGCATCTGTGATGTGCTACCTCATATGATGTGTCTCCCATTTTCACCGAATAAAACTTCATTTTTAGCATATTCCAGAGACAAAATAAGTAGTTTCATTCTGTTTAAAACAATTAAACATTATCTATGTTTCCAGACTTTATGGCCAATCTGTGTATTCTCATTCCACAGTACAATGAAATCAGAACAACCACACATTATGATGGGAAAAAACATTGGCTTTTTGTAAATCTGGGACTGAGTCTTTACTGCACTGAAGTGGGTTTTTCACCTCTAACAGCCTAAGATTCTTAATCTGTAAAATAAGGTTGCTAGAGTGTCAAATCAGATGTCATAGTACAGTTGAAATACTTTTAGACAATAAGATACTATAACATTCTTCTTATAACTGAATTTTGTGTGTGTGTGTGTGTGTGTGTGTGTGTGTGTGTGTTACGCGGGCCTCTCACTGCTGTGGCCTCTCCCGCTGCAGAGCACAGGCTCCGGACGCGCAGGCCCAGCAGCCATGGCCCACAGGCCCAGCCGCTCCGCGGCATGCGGGATCCTCCCGGACTGGGGCATGAACCCGTGTCCCCTGCATCGGCAGGAGGACTCCCAACCACTGCGCCACCAGGGAAACCCATACCTGAAATTTTTTAGCATCTTATCAAATAATGTTTTGATTGATAAAAGTAAAGCATGTTAGAAGATTTCTTATAACCACAAGTACAAGTCTACTGTGGAAAAAAAATCATAACGAAGTTTACGTCTGTGGCTATGGGCTAGGAATCACTGAAGAAGGAGCATAAGGAAACTTTTTGAGGGGTGCTAGCAATGCTCTCTATCCTGTTAGCATAAGATTTGTTTGTTTAAGATTTGTGCATTTCATTATATATATATATATATATATCTCAAAGAAAGCAAAAACAAAAATAACTACTGTACTCTGGTTAGTGAAATGTATGCTAAAATGTTTAGGGGTAGAATGTACTAATGTCTGCAACTTTCACATGCATTAAAAAAAATTGGATTGATGGAGTTGATAGAGAATGGATAGATGAATAGGGAGCTAATGAAGCATATGTAATGAGATATTTATTGTCAAATCTAGGGGGTAGGTATATAAGTATTCACTATAGAAGTTTTTCACCTTTTCTGTACATGTGAAAAATTTTACATTAAATGTTGTAAAAGAAAGGACAAAAAGCTAAAAATAAAAACATACCATTTCACAGAAGGTATGCCTTGTCTCCAGTTCTTCCTTAAGGGGTAATGTATTGACCTAAATGTCTATATTTGTAAAGCATATACAATGTAACTACTACCACTCAGTCTCCCACTAAAGAAACCCAGAAAGAGGAAGTATATTAAAAGAGCGAAACTAGACAAAATTGAAAGCAAAGGAAATCAAGTTATTTGAATTTTCAAATAGACAAGGTATAGCCTAATTAATGAAAGACAAGATATGATTTGTCATTAATAGAGAAGGGTTGCTTATACATTCTCAGCTGAAATAATATCTTATATTTCAATAATACAAATTTTTAAAATTTCCAATTGGAAATAGAAAACTTTTATACTTAAAAATACAAAATGGCAAAAATGATAATATCAAATATCTCTGATAATATCAAATAGAGACTATGATAGGAACAATAAAAGAGGAATTAATGAGGAAAAAAGGAAATAACTTCAAAACTAAGCTACATGGAATTTTTCAAAATTTTCTAGTGATGAATAATTTTTATGCTACTGATATTTCTTCAAATATAAAAAGCATGGTTTATTGTCTTGTTTCTTATATCAAGAACTTAAAAATATGGTTTTTCTTCCCAGTTTTGACAAGAGCAAAACTGAAAGGAAAATATTAGCACTAGTGTATTATGAAGATAGATAGAGCTGAAATTAAATCTTAGGGAATAGTTTGAAATTAAAAAATAATAAAGTACTGAAAAATATCTTAGAAAATAGAATTTAGTTTATAACCTGTTAAAAATTTCACTTGGAAAGTGACTTAGGAAAAAATATATTAAGTCAACATATTATCTGAAAAAAAGAAAAAAAGTAGTAAGTAAAATTAGGTCCTACCTCTGAACATGCAAAGAAGGCTTTGGATAATGTGCTATCTACCTCAACAAAATCGTAAACTTTTGGAGGGCAATGTGTGAAAAAGCCCACTCACACACTTAAGAAATTCTGCTCACCTCCAGGCCCTGCTGAGCAAGTAAGTCCTTATTCTGAAGTTTCGTTAAGGAGCAGCTGTTCATGGTTTGACCTTTGGTTTAAATGGCCTGGTTTCAAAAGTAAGCACAACAGTCAGAAAATGAGGCAGCCTCAAGAGCAGAAGCCAACACATATATCAAGATTTTCTATGAAGTTAAGGCCGTTGCTGTGTCATTTATTCAATTTTAAATCAGTCCAGAACAAGAAGAGGACCCCTGTCTGGGAGAGAGAGACTGTGTCCCCGGTTGCTGTTACCTTCATATTTCCATGATTTCTTGCTCTGTCCATTTCTTGCCCTTGGCTTTCTATGAGACATTCTTTGTACTTTCTCTCCCCCATTTCTTCTCCACTTACTGCTCTATTATTTAGCAGGCTTGAGTGTGTTTCTTTTACTTTAAACCAAAGGAGCCCCAACTAAACAGAATGTATAAGAATTAGGGAATTCCTGGTGGTCCAGTGGTTAGGACTCCACGCTTCCACTGCAGGGGCACGGGTTCGATCCCTGGTAGGGGAAGTAAGATCCTGCAAGCCACGTGCACCTCAGATTGGGACTTGAACCCACATGCCGGGACTCAAACCAGGCCAAAACCCACAATCTTCCAACTGAGATCACACACCTGCTTTCAGGACTTAATGAAGCTCAGGTTCTTGATGTCTCATTGCAGAAAGAATTCAGTGAGACACAAAGTGATAGGTAAGAAGTGGATTTATTTAGAGAGAAACACACTCCACAGAGTGTGGGCCATCTCAGAAAGTGAGAAAGCACCAGGGTATGGGATTGTCAGTTTTTATAGGAGTGGGTAATTTCACAGGCTAATGAGTGGGGGGAGTATTCCAGTTATTTTGGGAAGGGGCGGGGATTTCCAAGAATTGGGCCACTGCCTACTTCCCCCCCCGCCCCCCCCGTCCCCCCCCACCCCCCCCGTCCCCCCACCCCCCCCACCCCCGGTACGCGGGCCTCTCACTGTTGTGGCCTCTCCCGTTGCGGAGCACAGGCTCCGGACGCGCAAGCTCAGCGGCCATGGCTCACGGGCCCAGCCGCTACACGGCACGTGGGATCCTCCCGGACCAGGGCACGAACCCGTGTCCCCTGCATCAGCAGGCGGACTCTCAACCACTGCACCACCAGGGAAGCCCAAACAGGCGCGTTTTTGTTTTTGTTTTTGTTTTTGCCGTACGCGGGCCTCTCACTGTTGTGGCCTCTCCCGTTGCGGAGCACAGGCTCTGGACGTGCAGGCTCAGTGGCCATGGCTCACGGGCCCAGCCGCACCGCGGCATGTGGGATCTTCCCCGACCGGGGCACGAACCTGTGTCCCTTGCATCGGCAGGCGGCCTCTTAACCACTGCGCCACCAGGGAAACCCCACCACCTAATTTTTGATGCTTATGGTCCGTCTTGGAACTGTCATGGTGCCTGTGGGTGTGTCACTTAGCTTGCTGATGTGTTACAGTAAGCGTATACTGAGGCTCAAGGTCTAGTAGAAGTCGACTTGTTCGCCATCTTGGACCCATTTGGTTCCAATCAGTTTATGTCATGTCCTTGGGCTATGTCATTCTTTCAAAGGTTGTGCCCTGCCTCCTTCCCTCCTGTTTCAGCATGGCCAAAAAGAAAGAATGAAAGAAAGAAAGAGTACAATTCAATGGTTCAAAAAAAAAGAATGAACAAAATTTAATTAATTATTATATACTTGAAGTGCCTGACACATAAGAGCAGATTAAATATTTGCTGAGTAAATAAATTATAAGATAGAACATCTGTAATTGATTAAAATTCCAATGATGAAATAATCCAGCATTTCAGACATGTTTTTAAAATGATAAAGATACGGAGAATGATTAACTTTGATTTATATTTTATTCAGTAATAAGTTATAGCTAGGCCCAAATAAATAAATATTTTTTTAAAAGTTTGTTAATTCTGCTTTTATGAAACAACTCTAAAAGCTTTAGACTCTACATCTGAATACAAGTTGCAATTATATGACATAGTTATGGCAGTTTCAATTTATAAAAAATAAAATATTTGGTGAAATAAATTATCTGAGGGCAGATATATATTCTATTAAATGAAATAAGGATAAAATTATGACTTTTTCCATTCTTAACAGTAGGGGGAGAACCTTTGTATACACAACTCTGTACCTATATAAAAATTCTGTACATTAGATTTTAAAATACAAAGTTAACCTCCTAAATATCATACTTTCAGAGCTCATTTTTATTACAGATTTAGTATATTGTTACGCAAAAAACAATGGATATTCTCCTCATAAAAATCGACATGTTGGGCTTCCCTGGTGGCGCAGTGGTTGAGAGTCCGCCTGCCGATGCAGGGGACACGGGTTCGTGCCCCGGTCCGGGAAGATCCCACACACCGCGGAGTGGTTGGGCCCGTGAGCCATGGCCGCTGGGCCTGCGTGTCCAGAGCCTGTGCTCCACAACGGGAGAGGCCACAACAGTGAGAGGCCCGCGTACCGCTAAAAAAAAAAAAAAAATCGACATATTATTTGTGAAGACTGTAATATAGACTTGTTTGAATATAATCACTTCATATTTTCTCATCCCATGAACTGATTCAGGAAGTATTTATTTAGTTTTTAAGTACAAAACCCTGTGATGGCACCAGAGAGGAATACAGAAATGAAAACTGGGTGAACTACTACTAAGGAAAAGGAGGATGAAATTGTCACTGCAAATAAGTAAGTCAAGTTCTTATTGGAGAATTAAAGGAAGAGGATACAATTTTGAATTGAGCCTCGGAAAATGAAATGGATTACGTTCAGCCAAGTGGTGTTAATTGACCAAAGATTTTGGGCATAACTTACTTTATCAAGTTTTATCATTTGTTTCTGGAAATGGAGTTATATATTGATCAGCGGTAGACTTTGGAGGCAAACAAAAAATGGATCTTAAACACTCAATGATTGATAAAACTGAAGATAAAACAAGCAAACTAAACAGGGCTCTGACTTCAGGCTATTACTGTTAGATTTTAGTAAACTTGGAAACAACAGGAAATTCCAAACTGCACATTTTTGCCAAATCTTACTGTGTTTAACTTATACCTGTAAGTTGCTCTGAGTCTTATATAATAGCTTGTGTATATTAACAGCCAATTGACTTGGAGCGAACATGGTGAGACAACAGTATATCAGGAAAAAGGAATGATAAGGACAGGTGCAGAGCACAGAGTCTTTGGAGAATCAGATCTGTTGTACCTCATGCAGTAAGTACTGAATACACTCCACTCTAACCTTGGGAGGCCTAATGGTCTAGGCTAAGTCATCTCGGAGCTTGATATGAAATTCACATTTTTCTGTATGAAGGGTCTGAACTATCACCATTCTTGGCCTTATACTCAGTTCTCATCCTTTGTTTCCCAAGTATGGTCCTCTTACTGATGGCAAGACACCACATGATTGTAGGGCTTACCATGACATCTGCTCACATACTGAGAAAGATTCAGTCCCTTTTCAACCTTTGGGAATACATCAAGAAGAAAGCCTGATTTTTTTTTTTTTTTTTTTTTTTTTTGCCGTACGCGGGCCCCTCACTGTTGTGGCCTCTCCCGTTGTGGAGCACAGGCTCCGGACATGCAGGCTCAGCGGCCATGGCTCACGGGCCCAGCCGCTCCGCGGTATGTGGGATCTCCCCGGACTGGGGCACGAACCCGTGTCCCCTGCATCGGCAGGCGGACTCTCAACCACTGCGCCACCAGGGAAGCCCGAAAGCCTGATTTTGATATTTTAAAGAATATTAAGTTTTTTAACAATTCTTTAACACTTACTATTGCGCTTTTTACAGGGGGGGTCTATGAGGTGTCAGGCTCAGAGCATTGACAGGCAAGAGTATTCAGATAGTATTTATTGGTATTCTATGTTCATTACATTCATGAAAGGTGATATTGGTTTACCAGTTATGATGCAATATGAAGTTTACTTTAAAAAAAATTAATTTATTTATCTGTTTTTGGCTGCGTTGGGTCCTCGTTGCTGCACGCGGGCTTTCTCTAGTTGCGGTGAGCAGGGGCTACGCTTTGTTGTAGTGCACGGGCTTCTCATTGCGGTGGCTTCTCTTGTTGCAGAGCACAGGCTCTAGGTACACGGGCTTCAGTAGTTGCAGCATGCAGGCACAGTAGTTGTGGCTCGCAGGCTTAGTTACTCTACAGCATGTGGGTTCTTCCCAGACCAGGGCTCAAACCCATGTCCCCTGCATCGGCAGGCGGATTCTTAACCACTGCGCCACCCGGGAAGTCCCAAAGTTTACTTTTTTAAAATAAATTTATTTATTTATTTAACTGTTGGCTTCCTTGGGTCTTCGTTGCTGCACACGGGCTTTCTCTAGTTGCGGTGAGTGGGGGCTACTCTTTGTTGCGGTGCACGGGCTTCTCATTGCGGTGGCTTCTCTTGTGGAGCACAAGCTCTAGGCACACAGGCTTAAGTAGTTGTGGCACATGGGCTCAATAGTTGTGGCTCACGGGCTCTAGAGTGCAGGCTCAGTAGTTGTGGTGCACGGGCTTAGTTGCTCTGCGGCATGTGGGATCTTCCCGGACCAGGGATCGAACCCATGTCCTCTGCATTGGCAGGCGGATTCTTAACCACTGCGCCACCAGGGAAGTCCCTGAAGTTTACTTTTTAAAAATCAATGTATTTAATTTACAAACAGTTAATTATTAAGAAACATTAAGAAAATTAATAGTATAGTTTTCACCTAGATATGGCAAAATTGCGAAGATTTTACACAAATTAATGACGTGTTGAGCCATTGTTCTGAGCTGAGGGAGAAGCTGTGAGAGGGTGTGCTGTCAGCTAGAAGTCCCAGAACAGAAATTAGAGGCCCCTTCTCTCCATGTACCTTTGTCGGGGAGGAAGAATTATCCTCTACCCTTCCAGGTTCTTCTGTCTGGTCTAAAAATTAAATTGACATGAGACTGATTAACAGGAGAAAATCAAACAAATTTTAATAACGTGTATATATGGGAGAGACCCAGAAGAACTGAGTAAGTCACCAAAATGGCTAAAAGCCTCACCTTAAATATCACCTTCAGCTAAAGACAAAAGAGGGTGTTGGTCATTGTAATTTGGGACTTCAAAGGGGAGAATGGCAATTCACATGGAGATGGAAAAGCAAATGTTTGGTAAATAAATGTTTGCTGGGCCCTGCAGAGACAGTGGGACAGTGAGTGGACTCTAATCACTAGGCCCAGCTGAGTTTCCCTCACGCAACAACTAACCCTGTATTCTTTGCAGAGATCTCTGGTGATAGCTCTGTTCCAGGAACAGGCCCTCTATCTAAATTGTTTCAAGGCAGTTAGGGGGAAAGTCACAGTTTCTTCCTAACTCTTTTGGGCCTTGATTGTTTTCAGCCTGAAATTATTGGCATGTGAGACACATTTTGGGGTGGCAAGTTGGCACGTTTTGTTTGCCTACACCTTCAACTCAGTTTATGAAATAGCGATCTCTCTAAATTGATGTTTGGCAATCGTGTTCGTGATAGATGGCTTCAGGAAGCCAGCTGTTGCTTTTAATCCTGTGTACTATGAAAGCAGGGACAGAGATGTTTGCTTTCTCTTCTATTTGTGTTAGCGCCATAATAAAATATGACCTTTTCTGCTGTTTGTCTTTGACCTTGAGGTCACGTGCATCTTTTCTACAAAGTTGCTCAAGCTGGTTATTTTTCCATTATTGGTAAGAGAAAAGAGGCAGATCCAATTTAGATGTGCAGTTTTTGTTTTTATCTGAATTTTTGTTTTTATTTTAACTGTATTTGATAAGGAATGAATATATAGGGCTATAAAGATTCTTTTTTTAGGACTAAAAAATTCTCTTTATGAAAAAAATGCATCGCTTTTAAAATTTAAATGATGAATTATAAGGTTTGTGTTTATTATTTCCTTTATTCACTTAATTTAATAATCCACTCATTCATTAAAACATGGAAAGCTAAAAACCAATTTCTCCACCAAAAAAGAAAACAAAACAAATCCCCTAAGTCACAGAAGGACTGTGTGTAATGTAAAAGATAAAATGAAAGATATGGAATAAGTAATAAAAAAATGAAATCAAGTGTAATATTAATAATATTGTAGTTTAGATATTACCTCTTTAAATATTCAAAATTTAAGAACTTATAATACAACATCGACCTATTAGTTACCAAAATATGCCAGGAGATAGTTATCACTGGATACCTTTTAAAATCTACAAAACATTGGCATTTAAAGTTTAGGCAAACCAAGGAAAGATGACAGAATAAAATCCTCATCTGGTTTGCCATGTCTCCACCAGAGCAATTTCTAAGGACAACCAGCTACAATACTATTGAATGTGCCTGATCCTCTCTCAGACAATAAAAACCCAATTTATTTTGTAAGGAAGTGATAAATGCTTTCAAAATGTATTCACGTGTTGACTTAAAAAGAATATATGCACAACGTGAGAGTTGTGAGTTAAGTTTTATTTGGGGCAGAATGAAGACTGCAGCCGGGAGACAGCGTTTCAGATAACTCTGAGAAACTGCTCCCAGGAGGCGAAGCGGGGAGCCAGGATATATAGGAGTTTTGCAACAAAGAGGAGGTAATTGGGAACGTCAAAAGATTATTGTTAAATAAAGAGAACCAGATATCTCAAGTTAAGGAATTTCGAGCTTTGCTATATATATGGGAAGATGCAAGAGTCTGGGCTCACTGAAGTCATTCCTTTGATACACACCTTAGCTATCTGGGGCCTGTATTTTCACATCCTGGGTTTCCTCAGGGCTCACCGCAGGGAGTGGCTGCAGTCTGATGGCTGCTAGATGGCAGATACTCTTTTTTTCAACCCTGAGTTTCCTCAGGGCTCACCAGCTCACGTTGGAGGGCTGCAATCTTTGGTGACTGTGACATCCTTTGTTTATTAATATGGCAGGAAATATTCCATTTATAAATACTCCATTCCATTTATCACACGGGACAGTGAATGAGCACAAAAAGAGCCCTCAGCCAAATTGTTTCATATAGTATTTTTTGACAATTGCTTCAAAGATCCAATTTCTATAGTTTGTAAAAATAAAAATCTTAAAATTATTGATTATATTTAGTTTATATACTATTTTCATTCTTAAAAATAATATTAAGAATTAAAGGAAATATCTTCAATTTATTCAAAGACGTAGGTTTTGAGGCATGTATTTCTTTTTTTTTAATAAATGTATTTATTTTATTTATTTATTCTTGGCTGCATTGGGTCTTCGTGGCTGAGCGTGGGCTTTCTCTAGTTGCGGCGAGCGGGGGCTACTCTTCGTTGTGGTGCGCTGGCTTCTCACTGCGGTGGCGTCTCTTGATGCGGAGCACAGGCTCTAGGCGCGCGGGCTTCAGTAGTTGTGGCACGTGGGCTCAGTAGCTGTGGCTGGCGGGCTCTAGAGCGCAGGCTCAGTAGTTGTGGCTCACGGGCTTAGTCGTTCCGCGGCATGTGGGATCTTCCCGGACCAGGGCTCGAACCCGTGTCCCCTGCATTGGCAGGCGGATTCTTTTTTTTTTTTTTTGCGGTACGCGGGCCTCTCACTGTTGTGGCCTCTCCCGTTGCGGAGCACAGGCTCCGGACGTGCAGGCTCAGCAGCCATGGTTCAAGGGCCCAGCCGCTCCACGGCATGTGGGATCCTCCCGGACCGGGGCACGAACCCGTGTCCCTGCATCGGCAGGTGGACTCTCAACCACTGCGCCACCAGGGAAGCCCTGGCAGGCGGATTCTTAACCACTGAGCCGCCAGGGAAGCCCCGAGGCATGTATTTCTAATTTTAAATATTGTTTTGTATGCTAAACTAAAGCAGGATGAGACATTTTTCTAAACCACTTTAAGGGATATTAAAACTTGATCTTATTGGATATATATAATAAGACTTTTATAACTTTGCCATTTTAACTTGTGCTGGGTAACAGCTTTCTGGAGACCACTAGGGGGCAGACTAAGAACAAATGAAAGAAAATAATCACTCTAGCCTCTTTTTCTGGTTAAAAGTTACTTTCAGACTGAACGGATCTGGTTTTAATTTCTTTTTACTGAATTTTATATTGTTGTCTTCTGACCGTGAAAACAATTTCACAATCTCTTTGCAAATATTGAAAAACTGATTGAGCACTAAAAATCTCAATTCATTTGATTGACCATACCCAGTTTATCTCTTATTTTCTTCTAAGAGATAGATAGAAGAACTGTGTTGAAGTCACAAATTATGCTGGAGGAATAAATTTTCATTCCATTATTTTCCACTAATTAATTTTCTTTTTGATATTTTATTTTAAAATATGGAAAAATATTCATAGCTAATGTCTTATTTGTTTTCATACCAATTATACAGATTAATATTTTTAAAATAAATGGCTTGGGTACTCTTGTATTCATTTTATTCTTATTTCAACTTCATAGGTTGACTGAAACTTTTATTTATTTATTTATTTTGGCCATGCTGCACAGCTTAGTGGTATCTTAGCTCCCCCTCCAGGGACTGAGCCCCGGGCAACGGCAATGAAAGCACCAGGTCCTAATCACTGGACCATGAGGGAAGTCCCTTGATTGAAACTTTTTTTTTTTTTTTTTTTTTTGCAGTATGCAGGCCTCTCACTGTTGTGGCCTCTCCCGTTGCGGAACACAGGCTCCGGACGCGCAGGCTCAGCGGCCATGGCTCACGGGCCTAGCCACTCCGCAGCATGTGGGATCTTCCCGGACCGGGGCACGAACCCGTGTCCCCTGCATCGGCAGGCGGACTCTCAACCACTGCGCCACCAGGGAAGCCCTTGATTGAAACTTTTAACCACCCTTCTATATTTACTTGAAGTTAATTTGATTAGTTGGGAAAAATATTTTCTAACAGAATCAATTTTTTTTTTCAGGGAAGTATATTTGTGTGCTCGTCTATCTAAAAATGATAACTACTGTGTAACAATTATAAGACTAACATATTGAAAACCATTCTTTGGCGCAAGAAGGAAAAGTTCATGTCTGCATTAATCCTGAATAATTAACTGAATGTTCATGAAGAATGAATGCATGGTTAGAATGAAGAAAAGATCTTCACTGCAGTCAATGTTTTGATCCATTATAAATAAGTGAGATTTCGCTAATATGTTCAGCTACATTACTTCTAAATTCAACTAGATTTAAACATGGAAGTTATCCAACAGCCTACATACTTAAATATATCCAAGTGAAGTATTTCATTTAAATTTTTATAGATAAAATATGAAGTTTCCTATTCACTTAGCCCCAGTCTCTAATTCCAAATTACTGCCTGAGATCTAGCCCGGGTGTAATGCATCCTACACTCCAAATAGTCACAATTTACTCTCACTGCCTATTCTTTTGTTTGAGATTTTAAAAATACACACGTTTAAATTTGGTATTTAATTCATAGAATAAAGATTTTAAAAGTTGAAAAATAGTGGTTAGATCTCTAAACAGACACCATGCATCTCAACCTAAGGATAAAGAGAATGAAAGAGCAACTGAAATTAGAACTGTTCATAGCTGAAAAGCCAGCCCACATATCAACCCCTGCTGAACGGATCCCCATTCCTCATAAGCATTTGAAAACGAGGAAATATGTATTCTAAACTTCAGGCCTTTTACCGGCATAGAATTTTAAAGCCCACGACAAAAGTTGATCAAGATCATTGCATAGACTCAGCCACTTTTTAGGGAGGAGATTTCATTTCCAGACAGCATAACTTGCTAGGATCAGAAGGATAGAGCTTTTAGCTTTAGTAACACTAAGTTTTTGGATGACATGATCTCAACTCGTATGCCTGGCTTATCCTGACAGTAGTGAGAACTTGTCTCTCCAAGACTGCAGGCTTGCTGGGTTATACCACAGGCATAATACTGGGGCTCCCTCCGGAGTGAGTCAGCTCCTGAGAACTTATGGGAGTCCAGGCCTTTTGATAATCTGAGACCTCAGCTTGAAAAAGAAGAGTGACATCATATCGCTAGGAGATAAAATGGAGTGTATGCTTCTCTGACAGTCATTTAGGGTTTTTCTTGCAAGAGAGATCTCTCACTCAGATACACCCTCTGAATGGTGTCAACAGATGTTCTCTGAGGGAAAACAGCTCCACAACGAAACATTCATTCTTCTTATGCAGGCACCTCATCTTCTTCAGAGCCTCAAATGTACTAAAAAATAAAACAAAACAAAAAAACACTACTGTTTTCTAGAAACTGACAAATGAGATGCTTCCCTAACCCTCAGCCTCCTGTCAGAATTCTACAATCTTTTATAAGAGATTTAAGTTTTAAGGGCTCTTAGGCTTTCCAAAAAGAGTTATGATTTTATTTTATAATGATACCCTAGCCTAGAGCCTAGGGAAAAGGGAGAGCTGAGAATTTTTAAAATACAATTAGAAATAATTGTATCAAGAGAATGAAGTGAATACCAGTCCTGGGAGAACATTCCTATCTAGAGTAATGCCTACCAAAATTAGACTCCACTTTAAAAAATGATATTAAAAAAGAAACTTGAAGGAGGCATGCCAAAATATGTAAAGTTTTAAAGACTAGAAGGGTAGTTATAAATTATATGGCACAATCAATAATATTGGGTGATTTCCTAGCATTTGGAAACAAAGATTTGCCATGTTTGAGCTAAAATGTTCTAAATCCACCAACCACAGCAGCTTGGCTTTTCCCCCACTGCTTCCTTTTGATAGGTTGCTGGGCAGATTCTCCTCAAGTCCAGGTTAAAATGCTGGGAGCACAGAGGAAATCTAAGTCCTTTTTTTCTGGCTCCTGGCTCCTGGGTCTCATGCCCCCTCTGGAGTCTGATGAGTATCTAAATACCTGGGTATTTATGCAGCTCAAACACTCTTCTCCTCCTGCCCCGAGCACATCCACTTGGGACAAGAACCAACCTGAGCCCGGCCCGCTAGGAAGAATACATGTTATTATTTGTAGTGATTATTTTGCAGAGTGTTAAATGTTGTTTGCACTATTGAGGTGCATCAGAAATATGTTCTGAATGAAGGTGTTGATGGGTTTATATGGTAAACAACTATGCATAATTAATTCTTGGTGATTTACATGATACACTATCCCCAGTGGAGCTGTGGAGCTTTGGGGCAGACCCAGGAACCTTGAGACTTGCCTAAGGTGACCTCGGTGACCTAGGTAGTTAACAGTTTTATACTTATCCCTCCTCTCCCAACCACCCTCCCTAAGGAAGGGAAGAGTAGCCTCCAACATCATTAAGTAAATGATAGGACAGGCTTTGAAGCTGGGCTGTCTGGGGTTGATTTCTAGCCTTGCCACTTACTAGCCATGTGATCTTGGGATTTCTGTCTCCTAAAGCAAGATCTGATGTATTTAAAATGATACCCATTATCACTGAGAAATGAAATCATTTACTTTTAGGTCTTCCTTTCTGCCTGAATAACATACACACGTATACATTTTTTTTTTTCTTGACTCTGATCAGCGTAGCCTAGCCTTCACTTTCTGTCACCTACTCAGTCTTACCTAAGAAACATCTATTTTTGGCATAATCACGCATCATCCCATAAAGCCGAGAGAATCTTGGTATGTAAGGCAACTGGTCAGAAAACAAGTCCACACAGCTCTTGGTTGGTTGATATGACATTAGCATCAAGTCTGTCTGCTGTCCATCTTGACAGCTGGTCATAATTTTGTGAGGCTGAAATGAAAGGAATAGAAGCAGGATATTAGTGAGAATGAACAAATGAAGAGAAGGGTGTTTCCTTCACAAAAATCCTACTGTACTTTTTTTTTTTAAAATATACATACTTTTATTTTATTTTTGGCTGCGTTGGGTCTTCACTGCTGTGCACGGGTTTTCTCCAGTTGTGGCGAGCAGCGTTGTGGTGGGCGGGCTTCTCACTGCGGGGGCTTCTCTTGTTGCAGAGCACGGGCTGTAGGTGCGCGGGCTTCAGTAGTTGTGGCACGCAGGCTCAGTAGTTGTGGTGCCGGGGCTTAAGTTGCTCCGTGGCATGTGGGATCTTCCCAGACCGGGTATCGAAACCATGTCCCCTGCATTGGCAGGCGGATTCTTAACCACTGCACCACCAGGGAAGTCCCTGCACTACTTTATATTCTGGTGGTTCTCCATCTGTTCCACACTGAAATACTAGGGAGACAAATTTAATCCTGGACTTATCTGTAAGAAAGAACTCTTCCAAATTCAGTAGAACTGGAGTTTCTCAGCGAACTTCCTAATTGCTCTGTCTCTTTTATCTTTGGTCCTGCATTGGTCATAGGCTGTTCTAAACCAGCCTCATTCTCCAAAAGACTATCCCAACTCCCTTATAGGAAGAGATATTGATTTGGCTCTGTGTTAGGTGATGGATATTTAAACGTGAAAACACAAGTCACTGAATTGACCAATCTCCTGTTAGGCATGTAAGCCAAGGAAATATAAGCAGAATTGTGGTAATATAGAAGGACCACCTAAATCTGCATGGACAATAGCAAAATGTCTGAAAGTAAGTGGGATAGAACTACGTTCCCTTAAAACACAAAGCTGGAATGTCCTCATTTACTGCTTACATATCTAGCTAAGCCTTGACTTTGCCTCTTTTTCTCTTGTCTAGGAGGAAGCCTCGATGCTCTCTGTCAGCACTTCTAGTCCTTTTATCCGCATCTAACACTTTTGCCAATGCTCTGAATCTTCTTCCCTCTTATTTCCTCTGGGATGTTCCTCCATTGGTCAACTCTTACAGTCCATCTATTTCTCTAACATACTGCTATTAATTAACTTTATATTTTTCAGTTTATGAAGTTTGTCAGGTCTCTTGATCTCACTTTACTCTCCCTTCAATCTGTCATCCTCTTGCTTGTCCCTTTCACAACTAAATCCCTTTAAGGCGAGTGTTTAAAAAGTAATTAATTGCAGGACTCAAAGAAAAAATAATCAAGGACTTTGTAAATTGTAGAGCAAAAACAAATATGAGAAAAAACATGTTCTGCTTCTTGAAACTCTTTGGTAGCTCTGCATTGCACATAGAATGAAAGCAAAACTTGCTGCCATTGCCCACAGACCACTGTTAATCTAACATCTTCGAACTAAATTACAGCTTCCCCATCAATCCCAGATGTCTCATACGCTTTCTTGGACTTGTTGATATTTTGCAGCAGGGAATTTTGCTCTTGTTACTGGCTCTGCTGGAAAACTTTTTCCTCATCACTCAGGGCGGCTATTTCCTTTTCATTATTTTGGTCTCTAAGCAGATGTTTCCTCTTCAGAGAGCCTCTCTCTGACCATACAGCCCTGCCCCTGCCATCTGCCCAAATCACTCTCTTTTCCTCCTGTTTATCTCCCTCAAAGCACTTCTCATGTTCTTAAATTATTCATTTATTCATTAGTTTGATACTAATTCGTTATTTTACTCCACCACTAGAATGTAAGCTCTGTGGGGGCAGACTCCTTGTTTGCCGGTAGAATTTAACAAAGAGTTCAATTATCGAATCAAAGAGAGATAATAGATCATCTCTAGAAAGAGTTTTTTTTAATGAAGGAATAAAATAATCAAAGAAGTAATAGGAAAACATCCCCAAGGAGCCAGACAGAGCCACACCTTTTTTGCAGGCCAGCATCAGAGCTGCTTTGGCAGGCAGTCAGTTGCCATGATATCCTAGGGTCCTCCCCTCCTTCCATTTCTAAACATCATGTCTCTCATGGTTAACCCTGGGTACATGCCAACCAGCCTGCTTATAGAGCATTTCCTTGAGACCTTCCTTACATGTCCTTGGTCTGTACTCTGGATCCCCAAATGATGGCATAACAGTCTATAACTAACTCAGAGTCAGATGATCTCTGATTTGTTGATGAAGTTAAATACCAGACAACGTCTAAGATAAGAATTTCAAACAGCTGCCACTCTCTTGACATCAATGCTACCTAAACAAAGCATTTTTTAGTAAAACCTGCTCAAATGCCTCCTTGCTTGTTTTTCTTGATTTTTAAAAACATGATTCTGATATATAAACTAGAAAGCAAACAAACAAGGAAAAATTTCTAAACATTATATAGACAAAAGATGCAGCACTTAGTTTTAAAAAGTGAATCAATCAATCAATCCATCAAACAAACAAAAGAGCTGAACCCTGGAACTTACTTCTCCAGATCAAATGGTTGCATACACACATCTGAATTCATAAAATTCTAAACTTACCACATGTGCTATAGTTTTCACCTGCGTTCACATTATTCTCTATGGCTCCTCAAAATTATCTGGGGGAGGTATATAAACATAATATGCTAAAAGGTTCGAAGATAACAGTGATTTTCTCCTCATGATGTAGTTTCTATGCTCCTCTGTCACTACCTTTTCCCTTTTGTTCACCTGGTCCTAGGAGTGCTAGTTGCTTCACGTAGTTACAAATCTCTGGGATTCGTTGTTTCTGTTTTTTTAAACTTCTGATGCCTGTATAATCGACTATCCAAGTCAAATTCTTTCTGTTTGGTATACTTAGCATCATTTCAATTTCCTATCTGGACCCTGATAATACAAGCATTTGTATGCCCATTTGTCAAAATTACATCAGCCTTTTTTCCACACATTCCTCTTTTTAAATTTTTATTTTGTGTTAGAGTACAGTTGATTAACAATGTTGTGTTACTTTCAGGTGTCCAGCAAAGTGATCCAGTTATACATATACATGTATCTATTCTTTTTCAAATTCTTTTCCCATTTAGGTTATTACAGAATATTGAGCAGGGCTCCCTGTGCTATACAGTAGGTCCTTGCTGGTTATCTATTTTAAATATAGCAGTGTGCACATGTCAGTCCTAAACTCCCAGTCTACCCCTCCCACCCACCCTTCCCTTTAATCGATTCTTTTAAAGCAGAACAAAAGGAGAAGCCAAAAAACGTGAACGTCATAATGTTGCTTTTGCAAAATTTACTCAAAAAATCTGCTGATGTAGTATGAGGTACAAGTTCTCCAGATAACCATTGGTCTCCAAGTAAGTCAGAAGCAATTGGTCGGAGACAGATTTTGCCGCACCTTGGTCTATAGCTACAATGAATCTAAATGTTCGATTTTTTTTTCTCCAGGGCATTTCAGTGAAGAGCAAGGCTTTAGTTAAGGGAATATAAAAACATAACTGTACGGTTTATTACTGTAAATTTTCCATTCTATGGAAATATAAAAACATTATTGTAGGGTTTCTGCTCAAGAAAATAACCATCAATTTATTTGTCAATTTTCACTAGTATACTAATTTTCTTTTCGGTTTTTTATAGTTATAATCTATGGAAACAGATGTCTGTTAGACTTGCTGGATTCTGTTGTCATGCCAGCCAAGTAAGAGCTCTATGTTAGTTTCATTTTAAGCTAAAGGCCTTATATATAATAATACTCTTAGTTTCCATGGTGATTAGTTATGGTTATAACTCTAGTTATAAATCTGTGGTTCTAATGAAGTTATGTGTAATAGAGGATAGAGAAAGCATGTTAGCGTCTTTTCAGTACAGAGTTAGAGAGAAAAGCTGATATAGTGATGTACATGGTAAACCAATGCAGAGCGCCAATGTGTTTTAATAAAATTAAAATATGACAGCCCAAGGACACAAAGGCTACCACTGGATTTCTAGTCAGTCATGAATTATCAGAGTGAATAAGAATAAGGGTTCCAGAGATGTAAGATAAGGTTTAAGTCCTGTCTTTAAGGTTAATTGACTTTGTGTAAGTTAAATAGTATTTCTCTACCTTGTTTCTTCATCTGTGTACTGGGATCACTATAAAAATTTTTACATCATAGGATTTTTTTGAGGAGGAAGTGATAAAATATATTTAAAATTCATAGTAGTTTATGTCATTTAGTACTCCCTCAAAAGAAAAAAGCAATTAGTCACCTAATTACACATGAGACTAAAACAAAATCTGTTCTCGAGGACAGCGCTGACTTTTCATCAAAAACAATGGAGCCTAGGGAATTCCCTGGCAGTCCAGTGGTTAGGCATGAGTTAGGCACGTGGTTAGGCATGAGTTCAATCCCTGGTGGGGGAACTAAGATCTTGCAAGCTGCATGGCGTGGCCAAAAAAATAAAAACAATGGAGTCCAGAGGGCATTAGAAGGACATACAAAGTGCTGGGGGCGGGGGCTGGGGAAATATACTGTCAGGCAAGGATTCTATACCCAGAAAAACTATCCTTCAGTGTTAAGTCAAAGTATCAATAAAGTCATCACTAGATAAATGGAAACTGACAGACTTTGTTGCTTGCAAAACCTTGCCCTTCAAATAATACTAAAGGAAATCCATCATGTTGAATGGAAATGATACAACATGATCACATACATCCACAAGAAGGAATGAAGAGTGCTGGAAATTGTAAACATATTGGTAAATATAAAAGACTCTGTGTGGATATCTATGTCTCTAACAATGTTTGTTTTAAAGTTCATTTTGTCTGATATTATTAGATCCACTCAGTATGTTTATGGTTATAGTTTTCATGGTTTATCTTTTTCCATCCTTTTACTTTCAACTTATT
The DNA here is from genome assembly GCF_963924675.1 of Phocoena phocoena. Lineage (NCBI taxonomy): Eukaryota > Metazoa > Chordata > Mammalia > Artiodactyla > Phocoenidae > Phocoena > Phocoena phocoena. The sequence continues at coordinate 33,167,783 of NC_089222.1, read as the reverse complement.
TGTGTGTACGTACTTATATATTTCTCTTCTAGCTTCTGTTTATTACATATACAGATATAAAATATATAACACTGACAGCTAGAAAGAAGAGAAAAAAATTGAGCTATATTGCAGCAAAGGCAGTAAAGTTGCCATATTTTACTGTAATTTAGTCAGTATTAAACAGAGTAGGTTGTGATAAAATAAGGGTGCATATTCATAGAGCAACCACCACGAAAAGAACACAAGCATATTTAAATCATCAGTAAAGGATTTAACCGGTACGTAAAGATTCATAAAAATAAGGCATTCAAAAGTAATTGAAGAAAAAGTTACTCAAGCCGTATAGAAAACAAATAGCAAAATGGCAATGATATCAAACAGCAAAATTCCAATGACATCAATAACTCCACTGAATGTGAATAGACCAAGTCTCCAATAAAAAACAGATGTTGTCAGACCAGATGAAAAAGCAGGAACTAATGATATGGTATCTCCAGGGAGAAATATCTTAGATTCACAGACACAATAGCACTTCAGTGCGGCAGCCAACTGAGGCTACTGCTTCCTTTCATCCCCAAACCATATGAAAGGTGCTGTACACCTAATTTTCTATCCTTTATCTATTTCTATAGAGATACATAGATACATAAATACATAGATAGATACATAGCAGAAAAACTGCTATTTTTCTTACAGAACTATGATGGATACAGAAATGCCTATTTGGGAGATTAAATCACAGTGACAATGAAATATTTTGGTGAAAACAAGGAGTTTAAGTAAGGATTGCAATGGAAAATTTAAAGAAAGAAAACAATATAAATTTAAGCCATTAGATATCCAGCTCATGGCACCATTAGAAATTCAGAAATTCTGTCTGCCCTGACAGAACAACATCTCTTACAGGTGTAGGCCCAATGTATTTAAAATTAAACCCAAACTTTGCCAGTTAAATTCACTGTCCTTCCAGGCCTTCTATGTGCAACTAAGAACTTGAGAAAGAAGAGTGAGATCAGAGTATTGTGTTGATAACATTGGTATGGATTCTCTGATTCCTTATATAATACTTAAACGTCAAAGGTCCACAAAACCTGCCTTGCCTGCAGCAGTCACCCTTCTCCTTCATCCTCTGGCTGAAGAATTTATCTTCCAATTCTTGGAGATCATGTAATAACCTCACTTAAGTCGGTTTTCTTCCAAGATTTACTCCCATCACCTTGTTTGGCTTCACAACTAGATAAAATTCACAGATAAAGATTCACAACCAGAATAAAATCCTGGTGACCTAGAATGATGAATACAGTGTCTGAGCCTGGAAGATATGTAAATTGACTGAAAAAAATAAGGCCCCTCAGGCCTTATTACCAAGTAGATCCAATGATGCTCAAAGTCTGAGGCATAAGTTTATGAATAAAATATGTGGAAGATGGAGAGTCCTCAAAAAATTAAGAATAAAACTACCATAGGACCCAGGTATTCTATTTCTGAGTATTTATCTGAAAAATACAAAAACATTAATTCAAAAAGATATATGCACCCTTATCTTCATTGTGGCATTATTTAGGATAGCCAAGATATGGAAACAATCTAAGTGTATATCAGTGGATGAATGGATAAAGAAGATGTGGTAAATATACACATATACTACTCAGCCATAAAAAAAAAGCCATAAAAAAAGAATGAGATTCTGCCATTTGTGACAACATGGATGGATCTGGAAGGTATTATGTTAACTGAGATGACTCAGATAGAGAAAGACAAATACCATATGATTCCAATCCTATGTTGAATCCAAAAAACAAAATAAACGAACAAGCAGTGAGATACTCTGTGTTGAGAGATTGGTTCAAGATGGCATAGTAGAAGGACATGAGCTCACTCCCTCTTGCAAGAACACCAGAATCACAACTAACTGCTGAAAAATCATTGAAAGGAAGACACTAGAACTAACCAAAAAAGACACCCCACATCCAAAGACAAAGGAGAAGCCACAATGAGACAGTAGTAGGGGCGCAATCACAGTAAAACCAAATCCCATAACTGCTGGGTGGGTGACTCACAGACTGGAGAGCACTTATACCACAGAAATCCACCCACTGGAGTGAAGGTTCTGAGCCCCACATCAGGCTTCCCAACCTGGGGGTCCAGCAACAGGAGGAGGAATTCCCAGAGAATCAGACTTTGAAGGGTAGCAGGATTTGATTGTAAGACTTTGACAGGACTGGGGGAAAGAGAGGCTCCACTCTTGGAGGGCACACACAAAGTAGTGTGCACATCAGGACCCGGGGGAAGGAGCAATGACCCCATAAGAGACTGAACCAGACCTACCTGCTAGTGTTGGAGGGCCTCCTGCAGAGGGGGGGCCGATGTGGCTCACTGTGGGGACAAGGACACTGGCAACAGAAGTTCTGGGAAGTACACCTTGGTGTGAGCTCCGCTAGAGTCCTCCATTAGCCCCACCAAAGAGCCCATAGGCTCCAGTGCTGGGTCACCTCAGCATTTCCTCTAAGATCAGGAACAAGACAAGGATGTCCACTCTTGCCACTATTATCCAACATAGTTTTGGAAGTCCTTACCATGGTGATCAGAGAAGAAAAAGAAATAAAAGGAATCCAAATTGGAAAAGAAGAAGTAAAACTGTCACCATTTGCAGGTGACATGATACTGTACATAGAAAATCCTAAAGATGCCACCAGAAAATTACTAGAGCTAGTCAATGAATTTGGTAAAGTTGCAGGATACAAAATTAATGCACAGAAATCTCTTGCATTCCTATACAGTAATGATGAAAAATCTGAAATAGAAATTAAGGAAACACTCCCATTTACCATTGCAACAAAAAGAATAAAATACCTAGGAATAAACCTACCTAAGGAGACAAAAGACCTCTACACAGAAAACTATAAGACACTGATGAAAGAAATTAAAGATGATACAAACAGATGGAGAGATATACCATGTTCTTGGGTTGGAAGAATCAATATTGTGAAAATGACTCTACTACCCAAAGCAATCCATGGATTCAATGCAATCCCTATCAAACTACCACTGGCATTTTTCACAGAACTAGAACAAAAAATTTCACAATTTGTATGGAAACACAAAAGACCCCGAAGAGCCAAAGCAATCTTGAGAAAGAAAAATGGAGCTGGAGAAATCAGGCTCCCTGACTTCAGACTATACTACAAAGCTACAGTAATCAACACAGTATGGTACTGGCACAAAAACAGAACTATAGATCAATGGAACAGGATAGAAAGCCCAGAGATAAACCCACGCACGTATGGTCACCTTATTTTTGATAAAGGAGGCCAGAATATACAATGGAGAAAAGACAGTCTCTTCAATAAGTGGTGCTAGGAAAACTGGACAGCTACATGTAAAAGAATGAAATTACAACACTCCATAACCCCATATACAAAAATAAACTCAAAATGGATTAAAGACCTAAATGTAAGGCCAGACCCTATCAAACTCTTAGAGGAAAACATAGGCAGAACACTCTATGACATACATCACAGCAAGATCCTTTTTGACCCACCTCCTAGAGAAATGGAAATAAAAACAAAAATAAACAAATGGGACCTAATGAAACTTAAAAGCTTTTGCACAACAAAAGAAAACATAAACAAGACGAAAAGACAGCCCTCAGAATGGGAGAAAATATTTACAAATGAAGCAACTGACAAAGGATTAACCTTCAATATTTATAAGCAGCTCATGTAGCTCAATATCAAAAAATCAAACAACGCAATCCAAAAATGGGGAGAAGACCTAAAGAGACATTTCTCCAAAGAAGATATACAGATTGCCAACAAACCCATGAAAGGGTGCTCAACATCACTAATCATTAGAGAAATGCAAATCAAAACTATAATGAGGTATCACCTCACACGAGTCAGAATGGCCATCATCCTAAAATCTACAAACAATAAATGCTGGAGAGGGTGTGGAGAAAAGGGAACCCTCTTGCACTGTTGGTGGGAATGTAAACGCATATAGCCACTATGGAGAACAGTATGGAGGTTCCTTAAAAAACTAAAAATAGAACTACCATATGACCCAGCAATCACACTACTGGGCATATACCCTGAGAAAACCATAATTCAAAAAGATTCATGTACCACAATGTTCATTGCAGCACTATTTACAATAGCCAGGACATGGAACAACCTAAGTGTCCATCAACAGATGAATGGATAAAGAAGATGCGGCACATATATACAATGGAATATTACTCAGCCATAAAAAGAAACGAAACTGAGTTATTTATAGTGAGGTGGATGGACCTAGAGTCTGTCATACAGAGTGAAGTAAGTCAGAAAGAGAAAAATAAATACCGTATGCTAACACATATATATGGAATTTTAAAAAAAGAAAAAAAAGGCTCTGAAGAACCTAGGAGCCAGACAGGAGCAAATGTAGAGAATGGACTTGGGGACATGGGGAGGGGGAAGGGTAAGCTGGGAAGAAGTGAGAGAGTGGCATGGACATATATACACTACCAAATGCAAAATAGATATACAGTGGGAAGCAGCCGCATAGCACAGGGAAATCAGCTCGGTGCTCTGTGACCACCTAGAGGGGTGGGATAGGGAGGGTGGGAGGGAGACACAAGAGGGAGGAGATATGGCGATATATGTATACGTATAGCTGATTCACTTTGTTATATAGCAGCAACTAACACACCATTGTAAAGCAATTATACTCCAATAAAGATGTTAAAAAAAAAAAAAGAGATAAGGTGCCCACTCTTGAGGTCAAGGAAAACTTCTCTGTCTGCACATGCGCAGGAAGGTTCCTTGGGGGTCAGAAAGGGAGGGGGCACCACCCCATAATATGTGTGGACATGCACCCACAGGCCTCTGCAGTAGGATCCATCTTAACAGAGAGTGCGTACACATGTTGGGGAGGGTCCTAGGACCAGTCAGTTGTGAAAAAAGAAAGAATATAATTGGCCAAAGGTAAACAAAGATGGGGAAGGACTGTCCTCTATAAGTAATTTAAATCACCTCTTTACTGCGCTCCTCATTTAGGACGCCTGCACTCCTCTCCGGGTGTGTATTTCTGCCTAGCTTCTGACTTTCTGCGCTCTTCCTCATTAGAGAGGACGCCCATACCCTTTCTCTCTGGGTGCGTTTTTCTGCCTTACTCTGTCTTAAATAAACAAACTGTTTCTCTGTGTGCTCTCCCACATGTTATGCTGTGTCTCTAATAATAAACTATGCACCTGTTTTTACAGTTTTTGACTCCATGAAACATTCTTGCTTTTAAACGGGGAAAAGAGCTAGGGCCACTTTGCTTCTAGCCTCTAGCCCCTGGTGGACTAGCGGTTAGGGTTCCTGGTTTTCATCCAGGTTACCCAGGTTCAGTTCCTGGGCAGGGAAATAAGATATTTCTTCAGGACCACTCACTGCTGTCTCTCTGAGATCAGCTGCATATCATGGTCACTTGCAAAAGGCAAATGAACAAGGTGTTAAGCTGATGAATGTCAACACAGGAAAGAAACAAAAGTGTCATCTAATTTACATGTTTCTAATCTTAACAGGAAAACCAGACCTTCCTATTTGGATCACCAGCATTGGAAGCTACCCAGGTAGTTCTCATGACTTTGTCGCCAGCTGATATTACTTATTTAAAGACCTCTTTTCCAAGTGCCCTAGATGTTTGCAGATGTACTCTGCAGCTTGTGTCCAGTTTACAACTTCACAGGTGGAGATGTGCACTGGCCAAAGCATGGAATTCTGCCACCAGCTGACTTTGTTCCTTGATGGCACAAGCTCATCCCGAAGATCACCACATCAAAGTATGGTGGCCAAGGGAAGCCAGCTATCTACTGCCCCCACCGACCCACACTACTCTGGAAGATCTAAGGACTTTAGAGACCCAGAGGAGGGGTCGCTAATGAGTGACCTTTGAAGGCTTTCTGCTACAGGTGAGCTCAGAGAAGTTGCAGTGGTGTATCCAGAAGATGGGTACATTCCCCCATTGACTTCCATCAGTGCTTTATTGAGGTTTTCTCAGAAATTATTGGCATGGATGCAAGGATGGATCAAAATCATCCTCTGGCCCTAACCACTTTTGTCTTGCCTTTCTTACTGATTATCCAAACTCGAATTAGGGAAAAGGTGGGAGGATGGACAGTACAGACTACTGCTTAAATCTTAACCGTGACTACTTAGCTTGGGGGACAACCTAGAGAAGGATAAAGAAGAAAGGAATAAATTAAAAACTGCTATGTCAGCTGCTCAGAACTCTTTACTAAAAGAAATAATCCGTGCTCTGGACAACCTATGAAGGGAATGAAAGCAAAGAGATAATATGTGATTATTGCAAGAAAACGGGATGTTGGAAGAAGGACTGTAAAACGTTACTTTGGAGGATGCAAGAATTTCATGAACAAGGGAAGCAAGAAAGGCCAGAGGCTAGGAAATAATTGACAAATGGCTTAAAATTGACAAATTCAGGGATCTCAGAGACAGAAACTGGTGAAATGGTCATGCTGGTGCTACTTACTCTGCAATTTCCTTGAGAATTTCTCATTTCCATTTGGTGATAGATCAATATAAGATATTGGTGTATTGGATCCACCATGTTCCTTTTCCTCCGAGGTTCCCATACAAATCGGTCCTCTGATTGAAGTGCAAATTTCCTTACTTCCTGCATCCCCTGGGAAGAGATCTGCTGTGCAACTTAAAAGCCAGCATATTCTGTACTCTGGCAGAATGTCTGTGGATTTCTATGGGGAAAAAGCCACCTGATTTGTTTACTGTGTGTCGCCTGAAAGAAAAGGGATACTGCGGAAAGTAGCAGTGTGACACCATGTGGGAAAAGCACCCTGAAACAGGTTGATGCATTACTTTTGGCCCTAGAACCAGATCTAACAGAATCAGAAAAATAAGGGGTAGTTTAAAAAGAATGCTCATTCTGTAATACTCCCATGCCTCCAGTAAAGAAGGAAGGTTAATTTTATATGGATGGTCAATGACTATATGGCTTTGTACAAAATTTCGGAGAAGTAAATAAATTTGTTGTTCCATTATCAGTGTGGTTCCTAACCCTGCAACTGTTCTGACTTCAATACCATTGTTTGCAAGGTTTTTCTTTGCATTGAATAGTTGATCTATGTTCTGCATTTCTCACTTTCTGTCCCTCTCGCAGATAAATCTAAATTATTATTGCTTTTGCTTATAAAGGAATCCAGTATCCAGTATTTACAGCAAAGGATTCCTAAAGGCTTTTGGGACTCTATTTTTAAAAAATTATTTACAAAACAAAAAGTGAGCAAGAGATTTGTCCCACCCCCAGAGGGATCTGTAATTACTCAATATGTAGATGATTTGCTGGTAGTGTCAACAGCTAGAGAGCAATGCAAGATTGATAATTTGGCTTTGCTGCAATTCTTTCCTTCACAGGGGCATAAGGCCTCCCAGACAAATTGCAATCTTGCTAAATGTTTGAGGCATCTGTTGTCAGCTATAAGTCACAGAGTATTACAATCTAGTAGTCAGTGATAACAGCTTACCATCAAAAAAAAAGCGACTCGTGGGGCTAGTACAGAATTTTACACAACAGACTCCAACATTTGCAGAGTAGACAAAATATCTGACGAAAAACTTGCGTGACAATTCTCCATGATAATTCGTCCTCTGGCTTGGTAAGAAGAGGCTTGGAACAACTGAAATAGGCTTTGATGCTATGCTATGGTGATTTCTTATTAAACTTGGAAGTTTGGAGGATTTTTTTTGGGAGGGGGTGGATTTTGTTTTGTTTTTTTTGGTCTGTGATTAAGTCGTCACAAGCAGCTAAGTTAATAGCAGTAGGAGAGCTGTAATTCTTGGTTCTGCATTTACAATGAATATGTCTACTATTAATAAATATATGTTTGGTGTTTGCCATGAAACAGGGGAAATTTTTTTTTTAAAGGGCCTCCGGGTGTCCCAGCCCCATAGGAGCAGTAGAAGGCCGGGAGGAAGCCGGTGGAGCGTAGCCTGGTCCGTCCCGCGGCGGGGCGCCAGTCCGGAGCCGCCTGGGTCCCTCACGGGCAACTTGGTAGCCGCCGCCCGCGCGTCGCGGACACAGCCGCCGCCATCTTGCTCCGAGGTTCGCAGTAAGTTTTTTGTTTGTTTGTTTGTTTTTTGCGGTACGCGGGCCTCTCGCTGTTGTGGCCCCTCCCGTTGCGGAGCACAGGCTCCGGACGCGCAGGCTCAGCGGCCATGGCTCACGGGACCAGCCGCTCCGCGGCATGTGGGATCTTCCCGGACCGGGGCATGAACCCGCGTCCCCTGCATCGGCAGGCGGACTCTCAACCACTGTGTCACCAGGGAAGACCCGCGGTAAGTTTTTTGAAGAGAGAATTTTTTTGTTTTTTTCTTTGCGGTACGCGGGCCTCTCACTGCTGTGGCCTCTCCCGTTGCGGAGCCCAGGCTCCGGACGCACAGGCTCAGCGGCCATGGCTCACGGGCCCAGCCGCTCCGCGGCATGTGGGATCCTCCCGGACCGAGGCACGAACCCGTGTCCACTGCATCGGCAGGTGGACTCTCAACCACTGCGCTACCAGGGAAGCCCCAAGAGAGAATTTTTTATATCAATGGGAACTTAGATATCCCATAGGAAACTGATAGCTGCTTTATCAGAGGCTTTACAACTGCCTACTCAGGTGTCAGTGATTTATTGTAGGACTCACAGGGCAGAAGGGCAAAATTTCTAAAGGCAATAAATGTGCTGACAGAGTTTCAAAAGCGACTATTAACCTATGGCCGTCTCCAAATTTAGAAGTCCCACTTTTAATGCTATAAGAAACTTTTGTTCATAAAATGGACAAATGGACTGTAAAAGGGGCCCAAAGAAATGTGGCTGCCCTATGGGAATTACCTAACAAAGTAATTCCTGTATCATAGTCCCTATTAGTTTGGTTAATACTGCTGTGTCAAAAAAGTCATCTGAATAAAAGAGGGATTTTATTTTAGTTTAAACATTTTCTGGTTTGTTTTTGTTTTGACATTTAAGAATGTTACGAATTCACAGTTTTCTCACTTTTTATTCATTTTAGTGAGCTGTAATTTGAGGAAACTAGGAAAGTCTTATAAAATTCTTCATATCTAAGAAGTTTTTACACATATATGTAAGACTTGCTTTGTGGTTTTTGTGGTTAAGTTGAATACCTGAAGGTAGATTTAGTATATTGAGTAACAGTGTACACTCAGTACTAACAGGCAGAAAAAGCTGGCAAACAGAACTATTGGGATGCCAAGAAATGTTCTAAAAGAAGGATTTTAAAGGAGCTAGACTTATACTACTAATAAAAAGATGAAATTATTTAAAATATTAAAGAATTGTGCTACTTCTCAGTAGAATTCTTTGAGGACACTTCCAAAATAAATGCAAGGAGTTTTCCTTAATCAACTTTCCAGAAACCTGGTGTCAGTTGAATTTCATAGAATTAAGGCCTGCAAAAGGAAAAAGATTCTGTCTAGTTATGGGGGATATGATGTTTGAATGGCCCAGGCAGCAGTAAAGCCTTTCTTAATACACATAATTCCTACTTTGGGCACATCAGAGCATATTAGATATAGAAGTCATTTATTTCTACTGTTGTCTGGGAATTATACAAACGTTCGCAGATTCCTATAAGCCTCATTCCTCTGCACAAGTAGAATGAATGAATAAAACTCTAAAAAAAACTCATTGGGAAAGATTTTGCAACCTATGTTAAAAAGGCCTAGAGCTTTACTTCTAGCTTTGTTAAAAATTAGAGGGACCCCTACAGGCAAGAACAGAATCTCTCCCTCTGAACTTATAATTGTCATGCCTATGAATTTGGGTCTGAGACTATATCCTGTGCCTGATTTAACGGAATCCTGTCATAATCATTGTCCAAAACTTAAAAGAGCTTTTCTGTTTCCTAGAAACCCTGAGACATAAAGTCATAAGGACCTGGAAGGACCCACTGGAAAAGGTCTGCCACCTGTATGGACCAGGATAGCTCACCTGCATGAAGGTATTCCAGAGGAAAGATAGGCTGTCGCTGCCCTGAGAAGGACCCACTCATGTTGATGCTGATCACCGTGGCTATCAAAGTAAGAGAAAAACTCAGTTGGATCTGTGCTTTCCATGGGAAGCATTCCCATAAATAACTTCAAACTTAAATTTTTTAGACTGATATTGGTACTGAACTCAACTAAAAGGAGGTATTCTAGCAAACTTATTACTATTCTCATAGACTACCTTGCTGACCTATTCACAATAAGGTTATTTCAGATACTTTAAAATCACATTTCCTAGAAAACAAACATGCTATTTGTTACATTACTTTTTCTTTGGTATTCCCAGTAATGATGCTTATAATCTCAATCAGTTCTAAATTATATTCCCAGTGTAAACAAGGTCTGGACTTATAAATTCAACAATCTGATTATTGATAGAGTAAAAGTAGAATAATCTTTCTTAGTAATTTTTTTATAATAACAAAGTAAAAATAACTAATACGCGCCCAGATACTCAAGCCCTAAATTTGACACGAAAATGTTTTGGTAACTGGTTTGATTGGAAAGATGATGTAAAAAAGAACATCATTGAATTAATAGACACATCTGGCATTTACAGATAGGAACTTGAAGTCAACCTCATTCTATTAACTTTGGGATGCAAGTTGCCTCTAGCTCCAGTATATCCAGATAAACTAAAGTAAATGCCTGTCATTGATGCATATGTAGTTGACTATTATAAGAGTATAATTATGGATTTAGACCCAGTGCAGAAAAAAAAAAGTGACCTATAGGGTGAGTTTTTCATATACATTAAACATTGGAAGTTCAAATCTGTACCTTTCAGTGGGCATCTCATAGTGAGATTTTCATATTTGATGATGGCCATGGGTGTCTTTGTGTTTCACATCCAGGTAAAATTATTTGGGAACATACCAATTGGTAAATAGTTAAATCAGATTCCTGATTAGCAATGAACACAATTTTTTCTTGGTCATACATAAATTTTACAAGCTGTGATGTCTTTAATGCTTGTACTTTCAAATTATCAACTATGTATTTGGCAATTCCTTATGAAGTCTTACCCAATACAAGCCTACAGAGTAGCTTAACTCTGGAGACCAATAAGCTAAATTTGTAATTAAGTGGTTTCTTTGCAAAGCCCAGTAAATTTCTCCTGAGTTTCAGTTAATCAGCATCACACTGATATAACAATTTAGGCTTTTTAGTCATTGTACTATGTTCCCAAATAATTAAGCTTCTAAGGCTGATAAATTGTGGGGAAATGACTAGACATGATATTGGAGGGGAAATAATGGAGGGTAAGGTTTATTTTAGTAAGGTAGTTTATGCAAACTCATCTTCATGTAGACTCATCTCCAATGCTAAGAATGCTCTCCTCTTCCTGTTGCAGGGAAGACACCTTTCTCATGGGACATGTTTTCCTTGATTGTGGCAGATGGGGGAGGGCAGAGAGCCCTTTCTGCATCTGCTGTTTCTCAATTACCTGCAGCTCAAAATAATCCTTATACCAAAGTGTCTTATTTTGGGGTGGCACATCCTAATTCCCTTCATTTGGAGCCCCAAGATTCTGCTTCCTGTTCAGTTGTCTTCTACTTTGAGCTTTCTGTATGATGTCATCTAGCTCTTTGTTCTTACTGATGAGTTATATGCTAAATTCCTCTTCCAAAAATCCAGATATTTCATGGCAGAAGTAAATTTATTGTCACAAGGCTCAAATATTAAAAAATGTAACTCTGCTTAGCTCTTATTCTGGCATAATTGCCCATACGGGGAAATTTTACTTTTGTTAATTCAGGGTAAACTCAGTTATTTACAGTTTAAAATTCATTTTCTTTTGGGTAGATGCTCAGTCAAATTAGGATTCTCTGTCTCTGATATTTCCTTTCCTCATCACCATGTGGTATTCCTTGTTCTGTGTTAGATGACAGAGGCAGAAATAATTGGTCGCTGGCTGCCTTTTGCCAATGCTTATCTATTTCTAATCTACTGACTCTCGATGCCAAAAAGTGTCCCTGGTAAATAATTACTCAATGCATTTCCTTTTTCCTAGTCCTTTTTCACAACACCTTGTTTCTTCAAATTCTAGAACTTTTATGATAGTGAAATTGTAAAGACTTGGGTAAGATTATCCTTTCAACATGTTGCTTGCTTCCAGTTCACTTAAATCTATTTTGGGACTTCTAAACGTTGTCAGTCTTGAATAAATTATGCCTCTAAGATCATAAATCAATATCAGACATTTCTCCAAAACCTCAATCAGGCATCACACCATGGGTCCTCACCCAATATAGGAGCAATCCCATAGATTTTTGAAGCCTGTTTTTTCCACTTCATCACTATTTTCAGCATAATATCTTTCAGCAAATTATAAAATTGCACTTTAAAAAGGGGAAATAGTTGGACTTCCCGGGTGGTGCAGTGGTTAAGAAACCTCCTGCCAATGCAGGGGACACGGGTTTGAGCCCTGGTCCAGGAACATCCCACATGCCGCAGAGCAGCTAAGCCCGTGCATCACAACTACTGAGCCCGCGCTCCTAGAGCCGGTGCTCTGCAACAATGCAAGCCACCACAGTGAGAAGCACGCTCACCGCAACGAAGAGTAGCCCCTGCTGGCCGCAACTAGAGAAAACCTGCGTGCAGCAATGAAGACCCAACGCAGCCAATAAATAAAATAAATTTATCAAAAAAAGGAGAAATAGTTGATAGTTTTGATTATTCAGTCCATCAACAAATACTAGGTAATGTTAAGGGGAAAAAGTAAAGTATTCCCTTTGTTATAATGAACGATAAATTCCTTGATGACTGAAACCAAATTTTATTTGTCTCTTTCTTTCTAGAAGTTCCTGGCTTCTAGAAATACATACATACTCTCAAAGTTGAATTAAGCCAACTTAACAGGCAGGGCTCTCAAAGTGAACTTTTAGCTCTCTAATTTGTAGGATTTATTGTTAGGATACCAAAATATATATCAAAAACCAACTTAGTAATGCCTGGATTCAGAACAATGAATGTTCAGAGAGGTGAGATTTTCCAAGTTAACCATGCCCTCTACTCAGCCTAGCTTGACCATCTCCTTCATAGTAAATCAGTGCCTCTTTGGCATGTAGCCTCCTTCATTCCTGCCTCAGGGAAAGGAGACTATGAAACTCTTTTTATAAGATATCGTGGCTTCTGGGTGTTCAATCAGTGAGGATATATACACATGTAACACAAGATAATTTACATTACCATTACTCTCAGGAGCTCACTGAAGTAAAAATATTGAAAAATCTGTTACTGTAAATTTTAGGTTTTTTATTTTATAAAACATTTTGTAATTGAAGTAAATATTAAATGAACCACTGAGAGGCAGTGTAGTTCCCCAAATTATCCCTTCTTCCCATAAAAAGATGGTTTTAGTTTTTCTTTTGAATCCAGAGCATACTAATACTACTTTCAAAGATTTTGGTGTACGTAAGGGATGAAGACTCATTGGCAATATCTCATTCTTCTTACTGGCTCTTTTTCTATACAACCGAAAATCAAGCTATTTTGGAAACATGTCCCGGAAAATTGAAAACTGTCCTAAAAAAATGGTTTCCCAGCAAGATCATAAGGTGAATATTTATCATCATTGGAACAGGGGTGGATTTAACATTTGTTAAGGATCTTATTTAAGCCAAGCATCTATTTTTAGCAAGAAATTTTACTGAAACAAATTCAGTGGAAAATCCCAGAAATAAGGATTAAATGGTCCGCTGTGAAGGTATCAAGCAGATTTATGAAACTAAACAAAAACTCACAGTAAAACATTTCAGTTGAACGGATAGAACTTTTTTTGGTTCCTGCTCCACCTGCAGGTGATACTGTGCTACTCACCACATCGTCTCTGGGAAAGGAAAACTCAGAGGGACACAAGTGTTTAAAAAACTAATTTTGTTTCACTTGCAATGTTTTGCAAAAATGACTTCAGAATAACTAGCTATCCCCCCCCCAAAAAAAAGCCAACACACAAGTACTTAGAGTAAAAACCAAAAAAACCCCCATAAATATTACCATAGTTATAGGTAGTCTGTTCAAGGTGGGGAGATAGCAGTTTGCTTACTTGATTTTCAAATCTGCAAGAGTCAAAGGTCATCGTATGTCTCCAGTCATCAGTATTTCAAAAGTAGGGGAGATAGCAACTTAGAGAAAGGGCTCAAGGCTTTACTTACTAAGAAACCAGTGCTCTAAAAGAATGCTTTTGCTTTAAGTTTATCTGAGGATACAAATTGCTTTTTTTCTCACTGTTTATGTGAGGTGCTTAGTAAAAAAGGCAACAGAGCAAGGAGTCCATTTTGCCCTCTCAGTCCCTGTTTCTGGTTAAATATCATTCCCACATAAATAGGGATTTGACCACATATGTTTGTATAGCTATTTCTAATTCAGTATCAATAATTTGATGTTTATTTGGCTGGTTTTATTTTATTTTACTGTCATGAATAAACAAAAATGTTCTTGTTAATATGATTACCGTAACTAGAACCATGTGAAACTAGAGCATGATATTTAATTTCTCTCTGGAGGCTTTGTAAAAGTCTGAGGGCCATAAGTTAATCACTTTTTTTCAGAAGTACTTTTATTGCCCTTATAACTATAAATTGCAAGGCTTGGGTTCAGAAAACAACCAATGTACCCCTACTAAGTTTTGCCTGCAATACTATAAATGTAAAAATATTTCTCTTTCTCTAAGATCTCCAAGATTCCTGTCCTGCAAGAAGGTAGCATTCTTTCCTATCTGTAAGTTTAGGAATCTATAAATCATAGAGCAGGAACCAAAGAGTATATTGTGGCATCATTTCCATATGAAAAAATATATTCTTTTTTCCTCAATAGACTTATCATGCCTTACTAAATAAGATTTTTATTGAAACTATGCAAATAATTATAATAAAAAGCCACAAGACATATTAAAGGCATTTTGCCCAATATTTAACCATTGTTCTGAGCAGTTCTGTCAACAGGAGCCAATAATGTACCTTTGATTTAAACAAAACCATCTTCCTTAAATTTTTCCAATTATGTTTATTTTGTATATTGAGGGTTTTATTTTCAGGACTCTTACTGAACTCTAAGAAATCAATTAAATATATGTCATTTAAAGAATTTTTGCAGTTTGTAATAAGATAGGCTGTTAAAATGGATAGATCAAGAAGAAAAGTGTTCTCATACTTAGTAAAAAATAAAACAAAACATTAAGTACAATTAAATTTTCTCTTTAGAGTCATTCAGTCTGAAGTAATTACTTCTTACTCATTTGATCTGAAGTTTTTGGGGAGTCTACTATCACAAAGTCATCTGCATCTATACCAAGAATGCTAGAAATCCTGTCTGATAGATACCTGCTCCTGAGAGCTGTATGCTGAAGGCTGTTCCTTACAGAATCAGTAGTTAAGAGTGTGTGGTCAAGTCCTTTACTGAAGTCATTCTTTTGATGTTTCTTCCAGTACACTCGAAGCTTGTAGTAAGGACCTTTAGATAAATGTGAATGAAAAGCAGAAACCACTTTTTGTTTATAGGATTGAAAGACTCTGGTTATTTTATTATAAGAATGAACAAAATAAGAATGGAGAAATCCGCTACTGAAGTTTCAGACAAATCAATTTTTTAACAGTTCAGTAAATGATTACCCTGAGAATAAGAACATGTTAATGACAATGATGTCACTGACAAGTCTCCAGGGTCTTTTAATTTATCCCTCAAAATGTGTGTTATAATTGTCACCAATTGGCAAGCTATTTTAAGCCGAGAAACTAACTCTTTATAATCAACTTATTGATAGTTGTTGTAGCCGTCTTTGCACACTATGGCTGTCTTTGTACATTAACTTGACTGTTTCTAGTCATCCTAAAAAGTACAAATGTACTAAACTATTTATTTTGCATATAATTATTGTAGGAAAAATGTGCTCTTTTTGATTTGTCAGCTCTTCTTGTATCTTGGGCTTGGCAAACAAGACAGGTTTCACAGTAGTGTCGAGCCAGTTAAAATTATGGTATGATTTTATATACATACACAATTATTTTTAGCATCCCTTCTTTTATAAAGTAAAAGAGAAATTTACTGATGTATGATTATTGATTGATCTATTAGTCTTCTGGGTATAAAAGACACCTTGATAGTTTTATTACTCTGGTTTTGAGGGCTGAATCTGTTGCTCTCAAAAGGAGATAATATATGTTATGAGAGTTTAAAGATAAATGCTTATAGGAAACAGTTACAATCTTGATTTTGACAACATAAACACAGCAGTGAGTAACAAGATATATGAGGAAATCTAGCTTTTCAGAAGTGAAATCTTGTTAAAAATATATTCAAAAGCATGAAAAAAGTACACACACAAAAATCAGTACGCTCTTGAGTGAGACTGTTTTGATGATTATAAGAAACTTTTGCCATCTAAGAAGAGAAAAGTGTAGTGCTACTTGTCAAGTGGCCAGTAGATTCAAAGATCAATTTTCCTTTGAACTATTTCGTTGTTTTTATTATTTCTCTTTATTATAAGTTTCCTTTAACAATTTTAATATCTTCATATTTATCTTTAGACATATAGCAATGCACATTTAAAGTCTATTGTTTAGATTATCTCAGGATGCAAATTGCTTTCTCCCCCCTCTCCGTGGCAAGTAAATAGGCTTGTTCAAAATGGCAAAGAATAACAAGTCAACATTTCTTCTCATCTGGTACACAGGAAAGAAAGGGCTTGACAGGAGAAGTCCAGTATACTTTCTTGTCCAGGAGAGACATCACACATGTAAGCTCCTGAGTAAAATGTACCTTCTCTTTCCAAAACGAACACAGCAGGCTTGTATTTCTGTTAACTTGGCAGAGGAAGAAACCATGAGCTAAAAAAGATAAGTTCTACGTAGGCCAAATTTCTTAACTATTCATCCTGTTTTAAAATGGTGAGGATACAGGTTCAACGTAACTGTCTGATTGCATTCTGTTGTTTAATAAGCTAACAGTTAAGGAAAATGCTCTGCCTTTATCCTTAGGGAAAGATCAAGAACACTCATTTGGTACAAGCTTTATGCATCTAAATCACATAAGGGTGTGTCCTTTGAAATCATAACAGGGGAAATACACTGAAATTGGCAAATATATTTAAGAAGGGTTAAAAGAACCTTGGAAGTGGAAGTTTCAAATTTGCTCTTTGCACACTCTGTATTTTGTTAGCTAGCCATAATTTATCTTTAAATCATCCCATAATACTGTTAGGGTTAAAAAAAATAAAGATGGGAGGGAAGGGAGTATATAATTAATTTGATACAGTTGGGTATGACCTATACATTTTGATTCCTGTCCATCTCACAACACCACAAGTACATATTTTACTATAAAAATATGCCTGGGTAGTTCATTCAAGGTAGCCCAAGTTGTGTCAGAAATTAAAGTATACACATCACCAGTTTATGGTAATTTTTAGGATCTTAACATTCCTTGGGGGAAAAAAATGAGGGAGTGAGGGCTTAACCATAGTTTTTTGTTTTTGCAAGGGTGATTGTTCTGTAGAGGAGCCCACTTAATGTGACTTGTTTCAATAAGGAATCTTTAAGTGTGATTAAAATATTTTAAAAAACGGTTAAAACATTTTTAATGCAAAAGAGAATGGTTTTCTTTCTCATCTGTTATTAATTACCAGATTAGGACTTGCACAAATGGAAACAAATAGCTTCGTTTCATGAATCATCTTCTGAATAAACATACAACTCCAAAAACAAAAAAAGAATTCAGATTAAATACCTCATGTATTTGAGGCAGGCCTGGGCCAAAGTGTCTTTCACCAAAAGAAGTACCAGAAAAAATGCTGAGTAACATCAAGAAGATGGGGGAATAGGAAGTTCTAGCCTAATACAGAAACACCAATTTTATAACTGTCCACAGAAGAAAATACCTTCATGAGATTTCTGGAATTCATGTGAGCAGTAACAGCACCAAGGTGGAGCACAGAAATAAAAAAAGATGAATTGAAAAGGGTATGAGTAGTTTCACTTTATGTGCATCACCCATCAAAGTACAATGCTAAGAGAGATCCCCTTGGCCCACAAGTCTCTCATGGAGGAAGGGAGACTGAAGTGAGCAAGGGACTTTGCTGCAGACCTTTGAACACTGGTGGACCCCATCAGCCAGCCCACCCAGAATCTTTGGCTGGGCTGACTGGTGAAGGCCTTTCCCTGCAAAGACTGGAAGAAGTGTTCCTTCTTCAAATGCATGGACACCAACACAAGGCCACAAGTATCACAAAGAATCAGGGGAAACTTGACGCCGCCAAAGGAACTAAAATAGAACCCTAGTAACTGCACTAAAGAAATGGAGATCTTACTACCTGACAAAGAATTCAAAATAATTGTCTTAAAGAAGTTCAATGAGCTATGAGAGAACATAGACAGACAACCAAATGAAATCAGAAAAACAAAATACATGAGTAGAACTTTATGTAAAAAAGCAAAAAATCATGTACCGTATAGATGAGAATCATCTATGCTGCTCAAAAAATGGTTTCTTTTTATCTTCCATCATTGTACGTTTATAAAGTCATGTTTTCAAAGACTGTATAGCTCTTTTTGAGACACTCCTAAATTAGAGGCCCTATATAGGAAATACATTTCGACTTCTTTGAATAAAGCAATTAAATATTCAATAGTAAAATAAACACACAAAGTATCTGGACTCCAAGCAATATTAATTTGTAATGTTTTAAATTCTAATTGAAGTGAAAAGAGTTTTGCTTTTGTACAGATGGGAAACTTCCTGAAAATATCTTTCCTCATGTTTTCATTCTTTCACGTTAAGCTAGTTGGGAGCCTGAGAAAAACAATATGAGACTTTGAGGAGCATGAATAAAAACATGAGGTCAGAGAGATGAGAGCAGAGATTCATCATGGGAAATAAACTGTTCTACTCTTGGGGGGAAAAACACTTATAAAATCATACTAAGTGGAACTGTCATTGTAAAGCCACAATGTATTTCATTTTAAAATATATATATAATGATTCTATGTGTGCATTCACCTGTAACATTTTCTAGCTTTGTCAACTAAAAAAGCCTAAAAATGATTGACAATAACCAACCCATGAGCAATAAGCATTTTAAGTATCCAGACTGTGATCTTGAAATAACAGTTTAAAGGGAAAGAAACCAGAACATCTTGAAAAATGACGTGATTCCAGTGCAAGAAATATACTAGTTGAGCCAAGAACACCTTGTCCTACCAGATAGTAAAGAAGCTATCAAATATCACAAGGGTCATGTTAAAAGGATGCAGGAGCCAACTTGAAGGGGCTCCCACTGACCAAATATGGAACAATTTAAGTTTTAATATGGAGAAGAAATGCAGTGGATTGAATTCCATCAAAAATGTTTAAATATGTAAGTTCATAATAATATTTAAAAAGTAAACCAATAAACTAGGTATCTTCTGAGAATGACAGTGAAGCCAGTTTTTCATCTTGAAAACTGTATGTTTTCAAGAATCAAGAATTTATCCTGACTTTCCCATATAAACTGTACTACTGGTCAACCTAGGAGTAGGTAAGAGTAAAAGGCTTTTTATTAAAATCATTACAGCTAATAAATGAAAAAGAAGTGATACAACTAGAATATCACCTTTTTTCAAACTCAATTGAGGTTAACAGGTCTAGGTACTAAGCATCAATGATTACCACACCAAAAAAGAGCAAAAACCGACAGCATGTGTCTTCTGATGGAAGAACACAGCCTTACCTACAGAATGGCCAAAGAGATGGAACCTGAGTCTGATCAGGACTTCTAAACCAGCTGCCAATTTGCATGAAATACAGAAGACAGAGAACGATGTTGACCTACATCATAAGTGTGCAAGATGAATATATAAAAATTAATTGTATTTCTATACACTAGCAATGAATAATTCAAAAATAAAATTAAGAAAACAGTTCTATGTACAACAACATAAAAAATAATGAAATACTTAGTAATAAATTACCAAAAGAAGTACAAAACATGTTCTCTGAAAACTATAAAACATTACTGAAAAAAATTAAATACCAAGTAAATAGAAAGACATCCTCTGTTCATACATCTTTTCTCTCTCACAGCTTAGTCAAGAAAGTTCAAAATCCTGTTCTTTATCTTTGAGAATGTCTTCTAACATAAGAGATTAAATAGAAAATAACAAAGAGTTCATTCCTCATAATGGCTCCTACAAATAAAAATGAAAGCTCTAAGATCAATAGATTTATAAGAAAATAGATAAAAATTTAAATGAGGTAAAACATATTGCTTGATATTTACTTATCCCCGGGAACTGGCCAGATTTCCAAGGCTCAGGAAGCTTCGTGATTACTCCCTTCTTTATCTGTTAGTTCCCAAGACTTGCTAGCGCCGTTTCTGCTGACCTGCATGTAGTCTAGCAGTTCAGCATGTAGCTCTTTCAGGGTCTTTGTTTAGTCAGAGGCCTACTGTTGCCTCTGAAGCCTGAACAAGACTATTTTACTAGCTTCCCCAACACCTTCCAATACCAGTGGAGCTCCAGGAAATGCCAAAAGATGACTCAACACATGAAGGCCTGGTCAGGGTTCCATAAATTTATTTAGATAAAAGATGAAAGCATCAGGAGATACAGGAGGATTTTGTGGACTTCTCACATCTCAGCTCAGATGTTACCCCTGCAAGGTCTTCCTTTACAGAAAACATTAGAGAGGTACAAAGATAACAGAAGCATCATTTGAAACCAAATAAACAATACAAGTGACAATTTCAATTGCATGAGAGAAGCCTGAAGCATACAGCATCAATACTTTGCTACTCAAAGTGTGGTTTTCAGACCAGGATGGGCATCACCTGGGAGCTTACAGAATTCCAGATTATAGGCCATGCCAGACCTACTGAATCAGATTATACATTTTAACAAGATCACCAATTAATTCATAAACACATTAATGTTTGAGAAACTGTGCTAGACAGATACTCCTTCACCTTATTTAATGGGTAGATGAATGGAATCATATAGATAAAAGCTAAGGAATATTTTAGTCTCAGCACTTCAGAGCCAGGTGATCAATATTTTCCTTGCTTCCTTAAGCTATTGCAAGAGTCTAATTGAACATTTTCATAGGAAATAATCATTCGAGTTACTAAATCTATAGATATAAAACTATAGAAAAGTTATATTTATTGAAATTCTAGGCTAAGCATAACATATGCTAAATGTTGTAGAAAATATAAAAACAGAAGTTTGATAGCCTCAAAAACATGATTACCATGATCAGAAGGCTACAGACACCCAGAAAAAAACATTCTATATAAATAAAGATAGAGATAGATAGAAAAGTAAATATACACAAACATTTGTGTATAATAAAACTACCTTGAATCAGAAATGGAAACAGATATGGGGAAAAAACAGGGAGAAATAAAAAAAGAGTTGCTTGAACTCAGGAAAGAAATGGCAGAAAAGACAAAATTATCTCAGAAATGAAAAGTATAAGATGCTGAAGGCAGAATCGTGTCAAATAAAAATGTAACAAAGGCATTGAAGAAAGGCAGGAAAATGACCAAGAGAATGAAAATGACATAAAGAAGTAAAAAGGGTGGATAAAAAAGACAGGTAAAATAGGAATAATATTTATATTATCAGAGTCACTGGAAAAGAAAAAGAAAGCAATGGAACAGAGATAATATGTAAAACTATAGCCCAAGAAAATGTTCCAGAAATTTAAAAAAAATCACCTAAATCTACACATTGAAAAGGTTTACTGAGTAGCTGGCAAAAATGATGAAGGCATTTTCTTAGTAAAATAACTAGATTTTAAAGATAAATTTAAAATCTTCAAGACCTCCAAGCAAAAATTCAAATAATTTACAAAGTCAAAATAATTAGATTGACAGATTTTTCAAAACCAAATACAAGACAACTATGAATCAATCTTTATAAAAATATTCAGTAAAAGAAAATGTGAAAAAAGGATTTTATGTTCAATCAAGCTGTCCTTTAAATATCAAACTTAGTAAATTCACTTCTAACCTACAAGAACACAGGAGATTCTGCACTTAGCAGCCCTTCTTGAGGAATCAACTAGCAAAAGAATTTCAACCAAGCAATGATGAGGAAACCTTCATCAAAAGGCTCAATAATAAGTGTAATAAAATATATAAATGTACATATAAAACTAAAACAATATGGGATAAAAGTGGAAGACTAAAATACAAATGTTACATGCTGTGACATAGTAGAAATTAAACTACTAAAAAAATGGAGTAGAACAAAGAAGGAAATAGTGAAACAAGAAAAGGCTTATTGCTATATAGGCAATAGGTGAGCATTAAAGAATGCTGAAAAAATAATATAAACCAGATAGTAAAACGTTAGATAAGAAAACATGGAACTATTTTAAAATGGAATAAATACAAAGGTAATCACAAGAATAAAAATACAAATCTTCCTAAACACAAATAATAAATGAACAAAGAAGAACATAAAGAATATACATCTCATAGATGAAGACACAGAGCAAATACAACAAAATATCCATAATTACAAAATATCGTGACAATTGAAACCAAATATATCAGTCATATCAATAAATGTGAATGTATTTAACTCACTTATTTAATAAAAAAACAATTTCCAATTTGGCTTAGAAAACAAGGCCCAAATATATGCTGTAAACAAGAGACAACCCTGAATCAAAGTAATTCAGAGATGCCAAAAAATAAAGAAATGGATTTCCACTTACAGGAAGATAGAATAGACACATTTTCCCTATTTCTCCCACTAAGTACAACTAAAAGTCCTGAATATTATACATAAAAGAAACATGAAAAGTCTCTGAAAGGTGGAAAGAAGGCAGACCAGCTAGGGCTGTCTGGACCTAAGGAACAAATCGTAGTTTCTTGGGTTTACTCTTTTGGCTCATGAGTCCTACACTTTGAGCTGAAAAAAGCAGCTACCTCGAAAAGCCAAGGTACACAGACAAAAACAAACAAAAAACCCCTGCTCTCTTTAAAAAAGGACTAAGAAAGGGGCAGCTTAGCACAACATAAATATATAGATAATAACCACGCTACTCCAGTCAAACAACACAGAAAAAAACTGTGGCTCACCCCAACCTATGCCAGAAAAGGCAAAGTAGGCAGCCACCACTTCCACCATCATGCTTGCCTTCCACATAGCAAAGACTGTAAAAGAAGAGCAATTAGCCTGTCATATATAATAAAACTCACTCTTGTCTCCTTTTTGTCAATATGGTTTGCTGTTGGGCCTCCAATATTCTGGACCTCTCAGCTATGTGTACCTCTGCCTGCCTCATGATGTTGGCCTTTGCACTAGATCTGCGAGATGTAACAGCTAGTTTTGGTCTCTGCTCTTCAGACTGACCTCGATGCCCTCCACATTCCAAAATCACACACAAAATTATGTAAAGTCTCTAAACGGCTTTAGCTTTTTATTTCCCAATTGTTTTAAAATTTGTTGAAACAATACCACTTTCACTAGATTACTTGTTGAAAGGACAAAAATATTAAAAAACATGGAAAAGAAATAAAAGCTAATATTCAACACATGTTAAAAACCACTACCACTAAATATTTGAGAGTTATTTGCTTATGTAAGGGGAAACTTCACCCAAGCCACTGCAAATAATTTTCAAATGATGTTGCATAATATTACCAAATATTGGGCATTAGAATAAAATGCTTATTTTCTGATTGTGTGAGATTTCTCAAACAGATCCAGACATAGTGTAACGTCTCTTCAGGAAAGATTGTATTAGAAGATATTTTTAAAGTTCTCAAAAAGAATGAAAGTCATGTTTTACGTCTAATAAAGTATTTCTTGAATTTGAAAGGTAATGTTATATTTGTATTATCTGCTCAACTATGAGATGACTTTGGGACAATATCTTTATGAAAAGATAAAAACCATTGTTTTATCATCTCTCCAATAGGACACCAAAGGCACAGGCCATGAGAGAAAAAAACAAACAAATTGGACTTCATGAAAAATTTAAAATTTGTGCACCAAAAGACAATATCAACAGAGTAAAAAGGCAACCCATAGAATGGGAGAAAATATTTGCAAATTATATATTTGATAAGGGATTAATTTCCAGAATACATAGAGAATTCCTATAATTCAAAAATTAACAAAAGATCCTTATTCAAAAATAGTCAGTGGATTGAATAGACGTTTCTTCAGAGAAGATATACAAATGGCCAATAAGCACATGAAAAAATGCTCAACATCAAAACTTTAACAAGATACCATCTTGAGATACCATCTCGCGCCCATTAGGCTGGCTACTAAAAACAAACAACTACAACAACAACAGAAAATATAAAGGGTTGAAAAGGAGGCAAAGAAATTGGAACCCTGTGAACTGTTGATGGGAATGTAAAATGCTGTTAAGATGCTGCAGCTGCTGTGGAAAACAGTATAGCATCTCCTCAAAAATTAAAAATAGAATTATTGTATGATCCAGCAATTCCACCTCTGGATATAAACTCAAAAGAATTGAAAGTACGGTCTCAAAGAGATATGTAAAACCATAGTCATAGCAGCATTATTCACAATAGCTAATAGCTATTCACATGAAAGCATCCAAGAGTCTATGGATATATGAATGGATAAGCAAAATGTGCATATGCATACCATGGACTGTTATTTGGCCCTCAAAAGGAAGGAAATTCTGACATATGCTACAACATGGATGAAACTTGGGGTTATTATACTAAGTAAAATAAGCCAGTCACACACGCACACACTGCATATGAGGTACTTAGAGTACTCAAAATTATAGAAAGTATAAAGTATCTGTGGGACATCCAGAAAGCAGTTAGATGTCAGATTGTCAGAGGAGTCGACTGGGATAGAAATAAACTTTAAACTCAAATAGGTCCACAAATAATCAATTTATCCCCCAATTTATTCTTACACCTATTTTCTCTATCTTGATTTTAATATCTCATCCATTCCATTTTCCAAAACCAAAACTGTTTCTCTTTCCCTTCCCCAAACCAGATTGATTCCACATTTAGTTGTAAGTCAATAACTTCTCTTCATTCTACCTCTCACTCAGCCTGAATTATCTGTCCTGGGTTCCTGAAATGCTTTCTCAGGGGGCTTCATGCCTTTCATTTCTCCTCCCTCCTCCTAATCTATCCTCCAAACTGCTCCCAGGATTATCTTTAAAATATATTGTTCTGTTCTGGTTTCTCACCTAGTAGCTGGTATCATCAGTGATTCTTCATCACTATCAGGATAAAAATCTGTATTTCTTAGCATGATCCTGTTTACTTTTCTAGACTTATCTGTTGCTACCTTCCCCCTTAACGACAGGAACGTTTTAAATTATCTTTGTTTCTCCTAACACAAAGTGTGGTAAAAGCAGGCACTTAATGTTTTTCAAGTAAAAGAATAAAGAAGGATCATTTTCCTTAACAAACAATATTATTTTGTGCTCCTCAGTCTTTTGCACAAGTCTAGAAAACCTTTACATCCAACACCACACTGCTGCTCTCCACTGTCTCTAACATTCACTTATTTGTCCTTCAATATTCAGTTCAGGTGTCACTTTCTTCAGTGTATCTTTACTCACTCCTCCCTACCAAATAGAGTAAATCAATTTCTCTTCTCTGATATACTTTATCATGGTGATACTATTCTACATAGCAACAAGCAATTATAATTAATTTGTTTACATATATTCTTTCTTAACAGACTTGAGGGTAGTATTTCAATCAACTCATACATTCCCAAAGTTTGGCATAGAAATTAGCAAGTAGTAACATAGAAAGGGTACAACAAATGATTTTTCAGAGAATAAAGGAATAAAAGTATAAATCAAAACATAAGAAATTTGGTAAGGGAGATTTACAACATATATCATTAGAGTAGAGCTACTGTCTATTAGCGTAAATATTTTCAAATATTCTAACTATTAACCTAAGTGTATTCTTGACATGGTATGCTGTACTTTCAAGAAATAATGATTCATGATCAATAAACTTCCAAGCCTAGGAGTTTTGAAAAATATTCCAAAAAACTAGAACTAATCACAACAAAGAGTGAAAAGGAGACATTTCTCTGACAAAAACAAAAAGACTAATTTTATCCAAAATAGAATTAAAACACACATTTTCAAATTCAAAAATCTTTGTTTTGACTTCTATTGCTTATTTTTCTAAATTTCTTCTCTTCTTATCTTAGAACAGAAGTCTCAGTGTACCGTTTCGTGGTCTAAAATAACCTGACCAATTTCAAGACCAAACACACTTTGCTAAGCTTTAGACCAGGATGCAAATTCTTGCCCCAAAGTAACTTGAAACTGCTCATCCATCACAAATCAGTGGGTAATAAGAAGTATTTGGGATCTGGGTATGCATAAGCTTTGCTCTGAGGAGGCCAGAATTTGATTTTAAACAGGACACATTCCTTCAATGGACTTAGAATGTTCTTACAAGAAAGGAGAGAGGGATATTTGTAGGGTTAAAAACCAAAGGATATAATAGTGGCTGGTATATAGTAGATGGTGGATAAGTGTTTGTTAAATAGGATTGATTATTTGTGATTGAATAAAATATAATATGTTTGTTAATTCCTAATTACTATCACTTACATAACAGAGAGGATTTGAGAAGCAATCCTTATCTTAAAGTGTCTTTTCCTTATAGAAAGACTCAGCAGTAACTCCTTCTCTGACAGATGACCACTATGAAATTATTCTTATGAGACAAATTGTTGCATGTGAAAGCTATAAAGTTAAATGTTACTTGAGTTATTAATAACATTACCCCCCCCACACACACACACTATTCCATATATAACTAACAAGTTTACCCCTCAAACGTTAAGGAGAAAATGAGAGTTGAGATAGTGCCTACAAGAGGGTAAAAAAAGTAGATCCAGAGATGAAGAAAATGTTTTTTGAGGAGACTCCATGGATAAGTTAGGGAAGAGAGGACTCCTCTGCTGTGGAGGCTACTATAGCTGGAACAAATATCTGAGACAACTTTCACTGTATCTCATAATTTTGCCTAATTTAGAATATAAGACATTGATCACCACCCCCAACTCTCAACCATGCCTGCCTTCAGATGAAGCAGCTTTATATGGACCCCTTTCATTTCACAGTTCTCTGAAGATCATACCTTATGAAGCTCTAGGAAGTCCTTTAGACTTGTCTAGTTACCCTAGGGCATTCATTTCTTAGTTACCTCTCTAAGAACCTAACTCCAAAAGGGTGTAATTCATCCATACCACTCTTCTGCCTTCTGTTTTCTTTGTTCCCATCCTGGGGAGAATGAGAAATCTAAAACATCACTTAGAGCCCCTGCTGTAATTTTTACTTTATCTGTAAATAGCCTTAGAACAAAATGATCTGCTAGAAAGAAAATCTAAGGAAACTTCAATAGGTATTTGACATCCAAATCAGAGAGTCTGCTTATAGCTTTCCAGAGCTTAGGAGCCAAGCTCCAAGAAGAGTCAAGAATGGCTTTTCCAAAATCCACATAACGGACGAATAACTTCCCTTCAGCCTGCACCTGATCACCATTCAATGTGGAGGCCTTTCTTTTGTTCCTTAAGCTGTTGAGTGCTCTTATTCTATGATTTATTGAAAGCTTTTGTTTCATAATTTGTTGAGGGCTTACTGAGTAAAGACCAGATGCCAAGATACAAGCTTTATATATGTCACTTCTCCTGTTTTGATGGAAAAAAAAATTTTTTTTACATCTTTATTGGAGTATAATTGCTTTACAATGGTGTGTTAGTTTCGATGGAAAAATTTTAAATGAAGTTCTTCCATACCTAAGCCAAAGTTTTTTTTTGGTATTTATATTGCTACTATTCAGTGAAACTGGACAAAGCATTTTAGATGTATTTATCCACCTTTTTCTTTTGACCACTGCACTAGTTTAACCCGTCTGTGGAACATCCACAAACAGATCATAAAAATTATCATCAGCAGAAAAGAAGACTAAAAATTTAAAACTAGAAAACAACCAAGGCTTGATCTAAAGTTTATTTTGGTTATTAACAAGTTTATATTTCAGTGCCAAGATGACTGTGGAGGGTATGGAGGGAAAAAAAGAGTAAATGATGGTGTATGTATTCTTTTTGTTTTTGATAATTTTAATTCCATTCCTCAAATTGCTCCAAAAGCACATTCCCCCTCTATCTTCAAAATACCTTTCTTTTACATTCTGTTTATTGTCCCTCCTTGTAGCCTTCATTTTTCATTTCCACCTACAAATGTTTGAGTTGATAGGGAAAGGAGAAAAATGAGGCTTAGGAAAACTTAATGATGAGAAGTAAAAATGATTTCAGAGCTATTAAATCAATTTAGTTTTGTCCATGCAAAGGCCAACTGCAAATGTTATTTGGGTTTCTATGAAGCCAATTGTATTTAGTCATGAGAAAACTTTTATTGAATAAAAATAAGGTGAAATCATCAAAATGGCTGTATAGGAGTTTTCTACCATTTTCCTCCCCAGAGAAACTAGACTTTTGGCTATCATCCATGAATGACAGAGCCTCTGTGGATTTCCGAAGTTCAGCAGAGAAGATACACATACCAATGGAACAAAAAAAGTCTGAGATTGGATTTGTTGAAGAGGGTAGGAGGAGCAGTTTTACTTTACCTGTGTCACTTCCCCCAGGGTGCACAAAGTGCCAAGATAGACCTTCTTGGCCCATGATTTCTGCCACAGGGGAAACTGAGATCATGTGAGTTAGCACCTGATTTCCCCAGCTGTGCGGGTCACTGCCATTTCTTTCTTGCTCCACCCACAATACTGCATCATGAACTGCACAGCTGGGAGGCAGCAAATGGCTGGGAGAACAGCAGCCTGGGCTATGAATGAAACATATCGAAGAAATGTAGATCCTACTAACTGCTTTGCAGACTCCATCAGGAAGACCACCCGTGAGCCTCTGGGGCTGCCTCACCTGAAGATCATCCCAACTGGCCCATGGGTTCCTCCAACACTCCACATGCCTCATTCTCCCTCCCCCACCATGCACCCCAGGCCAGCTCCCTATGTGTGCCCTTAACTGCAGACAGTTAGTGAATGTGTGCAGAAAGAGACTCAACTCTGCAGGTTTGCGAAAAAGTACACAAACCTGAACATTCAATACCACACTAGGGAAAGCAAACAAGACACAGTGAGCACCTGGCCTGGCTTGGCAGGAACCAGAGAAAGCATATAATCTTGAGAATTCTTCCTCAAGACGACACAAGAAATGTAGAGCAGGCATATCCATATAAAAGGTCTGAGAAAGCCTCAGAATCCTTAATAAGGAAGTACAAGAGTTTTTGTATGAGATCAAAGTTAAGTTGCTATCATCTTAAAATAGACTTTTTTATCTATAAGGGTTTTATGTGAGCCTCATGGTAACCACAAAGTAAAAACCTACAGCAGATACACAGAAGATAAAGAGAAGGGAATCAAAGTATACCATTACAGAAAATCATTGTTACAAAAGACAGCAAGAGAGGAAGAAAGAAACAAGGGAACTACTTAACAGTCAAAAAACAATAAAATGCCATTAGTAAGTTCTTAACTATCAAGAATTTCTTCAAATGTAAATGGATTAAATTGTCCAATCAAAAGGTACAGAGTGACTAAATGGATTAAAAAAAACAACACACAACTATATGCTACCTACAATAGACTCATTTCAGCTTTAAGAACACACATAGTTTCCAACCGGGAGAAGGGAAAATAGTATTTAATGCAAACGGAAACCAAAGAGAACAGGGGTAGCTAATTTTTTTTTTCTTTTAGATATTTATTTATTTGGCCGCAGCAGGTCTTAGTTGTGTCATGCAGGTTCTTTAGTTGTGGCATGTGGGATCTTTTAGTTGTGGCATGTGAGCTCTTTTAGTTGTGGCATGAGGGATCTAGTTCCCTGATCAGGGACTGAACCCAGGCCCCCTGCATTGAGAGCACGAGTCTTAACCCTGGACCACCAGGGAAGTCCCACAAGGGTAGCTAATCTTACATCAGATAAAATAGACTTTAAGTAACAAGGGACAAAAAAGGGTCATTATATAACGATAAAGAGGTCAATTTATCAAGAGAATATAACAATTCTAAATATATATGCAACCAACATCAGAACACTTACATATACTAAATATAGTAAGCAAATACTGACAGATCCGAAGGTAGAAATAGACAACAATACAGTAATAGTAGGGGCCTTCAGTACTTTACTTCCAACAATGGATAGATTATCCATACAGAAAATTAATAAGGAAACATTGAACTTTAACTGTACTTTAGACCAAATAAGCCTAACAGGTATATACAGAATATTCCATCCAACAGCAGCAAAATACACATTCTTCTCAAGCACACAAGGACTATTCTCCAGGATAGATCATATGTTAGGACACAAAACAAGTCTTAGCAAATTTAAGAAGATTGAAACCATACTAAGTATCTTTTCTAACCACAGTGTTATGAAATTAGAAATCAATAACAGAAAGAAAACTGGAAAAATTCTCAAATATGTGGAGATTAAACAATAGGCTATTGATCAACCAATGTATCAAAGAACTCAAAAGGGAAATCAAAAAATATCTTGAAACAAATGAAAATAACATACCAACAGTTATGGGATACAGGAAAAAAAGCAGTTCTAAGAGGGAAGTTTATAGTGATAAACATCCACATTAAGAAAAAAGAGAGATCTCAAGTAAATTACCTAAATTTATACCTCAAGAAACCAGAAAAAGAAAAACATACTAAGTCCCAAGTTAAGAGAAGGAAGGAAGTAACAAAGATTAGAGCAGAAGTAAACTAGAGAAAAAAAAAATAACAGAAAAGATCAACAAAACTTAAGAGCTGTTTTTTTTTTTTTTGAAAGGTAAATAAAATTGAACATTTAGCTAGACTAAGAAAAAAAAGAGGGCTTCCCTGGTGGCACAGTGGTTAAGAATTCACCTGCCAATGCAGGGGACACAGGTTTGAGCCCTGGTCCGGGAAGATCCCACATGCTGCAGAGCAACTAAGCCCATGCGCCACAACTACTGAGCCCGTGTAACACAACTACTGAGCCCATGCACCTAAAGCCCATGCTCCACAACAAGAGAAGCCACCGCAATGAGAAGCCCGTGCACTGCAACGAAAAGTATCCCCCGCTTGCTGCAACTAGAGAAAGCCTGTGCAGCAATGAAGACCGAATGCAGCCAAAAATTTTAAAAAATTAATTAATTAATCTAAAAAAAAAAGAAAAAAATTTTCCTCTAGGATCAGGAATAAGCCAAAGATGCCTATTCTTGCCACTCTTATTCAACACAGTGTTGGAAGTCCTAGCCAGAGGATTTAGGCAAGAAAAATAAAAGTTATCCAAATTGGAAAGGAAAAAAATTCAAATTGTCTCTGTTTGCAGATGACATGATATTATAAACAGAAAACCATCTCATTTACAGTAGCATTAAAACAATTTTTAAAAACATTTGGAATAAATTTAATCAGGAGGAGAAAAATCTGTGCCCTGAAACATGAAGACACAGATGAAAGAAATTGAAGACACAAATACATGGAAAGATTTTTTATGAACTGGAAGAATTAATATTGTTAAACTGTCCATACTACTCAAAGCCATCTATAGATTAAATACAATGCCTATAAAAATTCTAATGTTATTTTTCACAGAACTAGAACAAACAATCCTAAAATCTGTATGAAACCACAAAAGACCCCGAATAACTGAAGCAATTCTGAAAAAGAAAAACAAAGCTATGGGCATCACACTTCCTGATTACAAGCTATATTACAAAGCTATAGTAACCAAAACTTTATGGTACTAGCATAGAGACAGACTCACAGATAAATGGAACAGAATTGAAAACCCAGAAATAAGCTTATGCATTTACAGTCAACTAATACTTGATAAAGGAGCCAAGAATACTCAGTAGAGAAAGGATAATTCAATAAATGGTGTGGAGAAAACTGGATATTCACATGCAAAAGAGTGAGACTGGACCCTTATCTTACACCCCTCACAAAAATTAACTCTAAATGGATTAAAGGCTCAAATGTAACACCAGAAACTCTAAAACTCCTAGAAGAAAACATATTGAAAAACTCCTTGACATTGGTCTTGGCAACAATTTTTTGGATATGACATCAAAAACATAAGCAAAAAAAGCAAAACTCAACAAGTTGGCCTATATCAAACTAAAAGGCTTCTACACAGCAAAAGAAACAGTCAACAAAATGAAAAGGCAACCTATGGATTGGGAGGATGTCCTGATAAGGGGTTAATATGCCAATTATATAAGAAACTCATATGACCCAATAGTAAAAAAAAAAAAAAAATCCAATTAGAAAATGAGCAGAGGAACTAAATACACATTTTTCTAAAGAAAATATACAAATGACCAACAGGTACATGAAAAGGTGCTCAACTTCACTAATCATCAGGGAAATGCAAATCAAATGCAATGAGATATCACTTACACATGTTAGGATGGCTATTATCAAAAAGACAAGTGACAGCATGTTGGCAAGGATGTGACAACATGGAAACCCTGTGTCTTCTTGGTGGTGATGTAAATTGGCAGAGCCACTATAGAAAACAGGATCGAGATTCCTCAAAAAGTTAAAAACAGAATTACCATATGATCCAGCAATCCCACTTCTGGGTATATATATCCAAAGAATGAAAACACTAACTTGAAAAGATTATCTGCACGCCCATATTCATTGTAGCATTATTCACAATAGCTAAGACATGGAAACAACCTTTGTCTGTCAACAGATGAATGGATAAAAAAAAGTGAGATTTATATAAATATTATTCAGCCATAAAAAAAAGGAAATCCTGCCATTTGTGACAATATGGATTGACCTTGAGAGCACTATGCTGAGTGAAATAAGTCAGAGAAAGACAAATACTGTATTGATACCCCTTATACATGGAATCTAAAAAAACCAACTCACACAGAAAGTAGAATGGTGGTTTCCAGAAGCTGGGGTGGGGGAAATGGTGAAACGTTAGTCATAGGGTACAAACTTCCAGTTACAAGATGAATAAATTCAGAGGATCTAATATACAGCATAGTGACTAAAGTTAATAATATTGTATTATAGACTTGACAGTTGCTAAGAGAGTATATCTTTTTTTTTTTTTTAACATCTTTATTGGGGTATAATTGCTTTACAATGGTGTGTTAGTTTCTGCTTTATAACAAAGTGAATCAGCTATACATATACACATGCTCCCATGTGTCTTCCCTCTTGCGTCTCCCTCCCTCCCACAAGAGAGTATATCTTAATTGTTTTCACCACACACACACACACACACACACACACATATGCACAAAGGTAATTATGGGAGGTTATGGATGTGTTAACCAAGATTATCGTGGTAATCACAGTATATACATGTATCAAATCATCACATTGTATACCTTAAGCTTACACAATGTTATGTATCAATTATATCTCAATAAAGTTGGGGAAAAAAGAAGTACATTTATATTTTCTTCTCATCAAAAGACTCAGTTACTTGTTAGAAAGTTTTGCCCTTTCAAATAATTAAAGGCAAATATATTAGGATTTTAAAAATAATAGTTGCTAACAGGTGAAGGGCACACTAGACCTCTCTGTACAATCTTTGCAATTTCCTATGAATCTATTTCAAGATAAAAAGTTAAAAAAAC
Organism: Phocoena phocoena; assembly: GCF_963924675.1. Lineage (NCBI taxonomy): Eukaryota > Metazoa > Chordata > Mammalia > Artiodactyla > Phocoenidae > Phocoena > Phocoena phocoena. The sequence goes on along the minus strand of NC_089222.1, from coordinate 33,134,118 downwards.
AATATAGAGAAAGTAGTATGCAAAATATTAATTCTCCTTGAATTTAATAATGGGTATATAGGTGTTCACTGTGTTATTCTTTTTACCTGTCTATGTGTTTGGAAATTTTCATAATAAAATTTGGAAAATAAAAAGAAAAATTTATTTAAAAGAAGTAAAAATTATTACTCAACCCTGGAATTCATTCATTTTAATTGTGTGTACATATATATTCTGTTATAAATTGATTGCAGCCGTTTAACTTCTGCATATATACCATGTTTCTCCAAATGGATGAATACAGACAAGTAATACTCAGAAAAAAAAGTGAAAGGAAAATTATGAGAGAAAAGAAGAACACATAAGAAGTCAATTTAATTCTTCAAAATTCACTTGAAAGTGGCTTTCTCAGGGCCATTTTATGAAATGAGTTTTCTACTTATCCCCTTACAATGTGTAATTTTCAGTTCTTTAACTTGGTCTTTTCCATTTTCAGGGCTTCAGAACACTAAATCCAAGTGGATTTAGTTTGGCTTTAGTTAGAAATTTCAGGCTAAAGTGGTTTTCATCCTGCTGAGCTTTTTTTTTTTTTTTTCTATCTTTCATCTTTTCTTTCCTCCCACTCCTTCTAAGAACGACATTTGACTCTAATCCCTAACAACTAGAAAAAGACTTGACTTGCATTTGTATCTTAAAATGATACTTTGGAGATAATGACAGAACAACCTAGGACTAGTTAATTTTAGAGAAAGGCGGTATATGAATGTTAAGTTATTAGGTTACTCAGCAAAATATACCAAGATTATATCAATACATTTATTGGGGGCCTGACATAGAGGCTTTCTAGGACTTCTAAATGATGCCAAAGTGCTTTAAAAACCTAAAGCACCTGAGCTATGTGCACCAATCTCACTCATCACACAGTAGACTGATAAAGAAGCCCTTGAGATTGGAAATCAAAAAACAAAGATAAAAAATACACTCAAAGAGACTGGAAATAATGTTTTCTGGTATCTTTGTAAATAAGACATTCCTGAAAGGAACCCAGATTAACTTCAGCTCCCCCTGGTCTAACCACTTCTCAACCTCTCTCTCAACATTCATGAAAAATTCATTCATTCCATAACAAAAAAGACCTACTTGATGTTGACAAAATTGCTCATTTCCCATATGCAAATAATATTTTCCAAAACATCACTGTAAAAGGATAACACATGTCAAGGAAGATGAAAACCTTTAAATAACATTTAGAGACAGGGACTTCCCTGGTGGCACAGTGGTTAAGAATCTGCCTGCCAATGCAAGCGACACGGGTTTGAACCCTTGCCCGGGAAGATCCCACATGCCGTGGAGCAACTAAGCCCGTGTGCCACAACTACTAAGCCTGAGCTCTAGAGCCCGCAAGCCACAACTACTGAGCCCACGTGCCACAATTACTGAAGCCTGAGTGCCTAGAGTCCGTGCTCCACAACAAGAGAAGCCACGACAATGAGAAGCCTGCGCACGGCAATGAAGAGTAGCCCCTGCTCAGTGCAACTAGAGAAAGCCCACGTACAGCAACGAAGACCCAAGGCAGCCAAAAATAAATAAATTAATTAATTAATTAAAATAATTTAGAGTCAGTGCAACAGGGTGGTCCCAGGAATGCAAAATACTTATATGTTTATTTTCTGTGGGTCCTTCTTAGTTTTGCCTTGCTGTTTTCAATAGTTCTCTGAGAGATTTAACTAAGGGTTCAAGAATATATTTGTGATTTCTCTTCTGGTCTGAGTTAAAAACCCTGAATGCCCTGCGGTTACTCTTTTTATAGCATTTTATCTGTACAATTGCAAATGTGTTTGTCAGTCTCTCCTCTTGAAGACAGGAATAATAATTTTTAAAGGGCTTTTAGAATAGGGAAAATAGGTGCACATATCAGAACATTTATTGCTGAATAGGAAATTGTGTGTCGACTAACAAAACTATGTTTAAAAGATGTTAAAACAAAAAAACTGTTTTAATACAGCAGAACCTGTACCAAAGCCAGCTGAGTGACCTGGATTGCCTTTTCTTTTTCACATAAAATTTGTCAATTAATTTAAAAAATACCATAATCATTATTATAAAGGAGTGAAAACAAATTCTCAGAACATAAAACCAACATAATTATTAATGAAAAATAAACTCTGGGGAAGAGAAGGTTAACAGAACCTGCGCCCTAGCCCTCATTTATATCCATACCTCGAGGTTGCATTATTAGTTTCCCTTTTATGAGAAAGAGGGAGAGTGGGAAGGAGGGAGGAAGCAAGGGATTAAGAAAGAAAGAAGGAAATAACGAACTGTTATGATTGTAAGCCAGAATTTTGTGCATACATTTAATGTTCAGAAAACAATGGATTCCCTATTTTACAGCTATCTTTAATATCAACTAGCCAGGACTTAGTATTTTTAGCTCATCTTTTCTTACTTTAAAATAATAGTTCTTGTCCTAGTTAGGGCTCAGAATTACCTACAAAGTTATATAAAATGCAGATACTAAGAACCCATCCCAAGATTACTGAATCTCCAAAGGTAAGAAGCAAGAATTTGTATATAGTTTTATTTTTTGTTTTTTAAATTTAATTTTTTAATTGAAGTGTAGTTGATTTATAATGTTTCAGGTGTATGGCTAAGTAATACATATATATTATTCTTTTTCAGATTCCTTTCCATTATATGTTATTACAAGATATTGAATATAGTTCCCTGTGCCATATGGTAAGTCCTTGTTGTTTATCTATTTTATATATAGTAGTGTGTATCTGTTAATCTCCAACTCCTAATTTATCCATCCCTCCCTGCCTTTCCCTTTTGGTAGCCATAAGTTTCTTTTATATGTCTATTGTATATATTTTTAAAAAGAAAAGGTAAAGGCACAAGGGATTCAGATATGCATCTCAGTTAAAAACCCAGTGCTACTAAAAATCCAGAGAACCAAATGAAAAGGGTAACACATAAGTAAGCAAAGTAAGAGAATATAAAATTAATGTGTAAAAATATTTTAAGTTCATGTATCTTTAAGATATAATGTTACAAATAAAATAAACAAATAAAATAACAGCAAAAATATAAAACATCTAGGAATAAAATTAAATAGAAGCCTTCAAGATCACTCCAGAAGAAACTTTAAAATTCTCCTGCAGGACACAGAAGACAGAAACAAATAGAAAGTCCATGTCCTCAGAAAGGAAGATTCAACAACATGAAATCACCCAGCAGGGTGTTGTAAAAATAGGGGGAGACCTTCAAGATGGTGGTGGAGTAAGACGTGGAGATCACCTTCCTCCCCATAAAAACATCAAAAATACATCTACATGTGGAACAACTCGTACAGAACACCTACTGAATGCTGGCAGATGACCTCAGATTCCCAAAAGGCAAGAAAAGTCCCATATACCTGAATAGGGCAAAAGAAAAAACAGAGACAAAAGAATAGAGATGGGACCCACACCTCTGGGAGGGAGCTGTGAAGGAGAAAAAGTTTCCACACACTAGGGAGCCCCTGCACTGCCGGGGATGGGGGGGTTGGCAGGAGTGAAGCTTCAGAGCCATGAAGGAGACTGCAGCAACAGGAGTGCAGAGGGCAAAGTGGAGAGATTCCTGCACAAAGAATTGGTGCCAACCAGCACTTACCACCCTGCCAGGGAGGATGGGGGCTGGAAGCTGAGGCTCAGGCTTTAGAGCTCAGACCGCAGGGAGAGGACTGGGGTTGGCTGCATGAAGACAGCCTGAAGGGGGCTATTTCATCACAGCTAGCTGGCAGGGAGTCCAGAAAAATGTCTGGACCTGCCAGAGAGGCAAGAGACCTTTGTTTTGGGGTACATGAGGAGAGGGGATTCGTTCCCAGTGTGCCCACAGAAGGCAGAGCACCACCTAAGTGAGTTACAGAGATGGTTGAGAGCCACAGCTATCAGCTCAAACCCCAGAGATGGGCAAGAATCGCTAATGTTGCTGTGACTGCCACCAAGAATCCTGTGTGCCAGCACAGGTCACTATCCACACCCCCTGGGAGCCTATGCAGCATGCCACTGCGAGGGTCCCGTGATCCAGGAAAAAGTTTCCCAGGAGAATACATGTTGTGCCTCAGGCTGTCGCAATGTCACGCCAGCCTCTGCTGCCTCAGTCTCACCCGGCATTCCAATTATGACTACCATACCCCTCCCTCCCCTTGGCCTGTGTGAGCAAGAGAGCCCTAATCAGCTGCTGCTTTAGCCCCCACACCCATCTGGGCAGGGAACAGACTCCTGAGGGCGACCTACACGCAGAGATGAGGCCAAAACAAAAGCTGAACCCCAGGAGCTGTGCAAACAAAGAAGAGGAAGGGAAATCTCTCCATGCAGCTTCAGGAGCAGCACATTAAATCCCCACAATTAACTTGATAAACCCTGCCTCAAGAATACCTGAATAGACAACGAATGTTCCCAAAATTGAGGTAGTGGACTTTGGGAGCAACTGTAGACTTCGGGTTTGCTTTCTGCCTCTAATTTGTTTCCGGTTTTATGTTTATCTTAGTTTAGTATTTAGTGTTTATTATCACTGGTGGATTTGTTTATTGGTTTGGTTGCTCCTTTCCTTTATATATATATATATTTTTTTTTCCATTTTCTCTTTTTGTGAGTGTGTATGTGTATGTTTCTTTGTGTGATTTTGTCTGTGTAGGTTTGCTTTTACCATTTTTCCTAGGGTTCTCTCTGTTCATTTTTTGTTTTTTTTTTCCTCTTTCCTTTTCTTCTGAGCTATGTGGCTGCCAGGGTCTTGGTGCTCTGGCTGGGTGTCAGGCCTGAGCCTGTGAGGTGGGAGGGCCGAGTCCAGGAGTTTGGACCACCAGAAACCTCCCTGCCCCAGGTAATATCAACTGGCGAGAGCTCTCCCAGAGATCTTCATCTCAACACTAAGACCTAGCTCCACCCACTGCCAGCAAGATCCAATGCTGGACGTCCCATGCCAAACAACCAGCAAGATAGGAACACAACCCCACCCATTAACAGAGAAGCTGTCAAAAGTCATACTAAGTTCACAAACACTCCAAAACACACCACCAGATGCAGTCCTGCCCACCAGAAGGAAAAGATACAGCTCCACCCACACAGGCACCAGTCCCCTCCACCAGAAAGCCTACACAAGCCACTGAACCAACCTCACCCACTGGGGGAAGACATCAACAATAATGGGAACTATGAAAGTGCAGCCTGTGAAAGGAGACCCCCAACACAGTTAAACAAAATGAGAAAACAGAGAAACATGCAGCAGATGAAGGAGCAAGGTAGAAATGCACCAGACCAAACAAATGAAGAGGAAATAGGCAGTCTACCTAAAAAAGAATTCAGAGTAATGATAGTAAAGATGATCCAAAATCTCAGAAATAGAATGGAGGAAATACAAGAAACATTTAACAAGGACCTAGAAGAACTAAAGAGCAAGCAAACAATGATGAACAACACATTAAATGAAATTTAAAATACTCTAGAGGGAATCAGTAGCAGAATAACTGAGGCAGAAGGACGGAGAAGTGACCTGGATGATAAAATAGTGGAAATAACTGCCATAGAGCAGAATAAAGAAAAAGGAATGAAAAGAACAGAGGACAGTCCCATGGACCTCTGGGACAACAATTAAATGCAACAACATTTGAATTTTAGGTGTGCCACAAGAAGAAAAAAACAAAGGGACTGAGAAAATATTTGAAGAGATTATAGTTGAAAACTTCCCTAATATGCGAAAGGAAAGAGTCAGTCAAGTCCAGGAAGCACAGAGAGTCCCATACAGGATAAATCCAAGGAGAAACATGCCAAGACACACAATATTCAACCTATCAAAATTAAAGTCAGCAAGGGAAAAGCAACAAATGATATACAAGGGAAACCCCATTAGGTTAATAGCTGATCTTTCAGCAGAAACTCTGCAAGCTAGAAGGGAGTGGCAGAATATACGTAAAGTGATGAAAGGGAAAAACTTACAACCAAGATTACTCTACCAAGCAAGGATCTCATGCAGATTCGATGGAGAAATTAAAACCTTTACAGACAAGCAAAAGCTAAGAGAATTCAGCACCACCAAACCAGCTTTACGACAAATGCTAAAGGAAATTCTCTAGGCAGGAAACACAACAGAAGGTAAACACCTACAAAAACAAACCCAAAACAATTAAGAAAATGGTAATAAGAACATATCAATAATTACCTTAAATGTAAATGGATTAAATGCTCCAACCAAAAGACACAGACTGGCTGAATGGATACAAAAACAAGACCCGTATATATGCTGTCTACAAAAGACTGACTTCAGACCTAGGGACACATAAAGACTGAAAGTGAAGGGATGGAAAAAGATACTCAATGCAAATGGAAATCAAAAGAAAGCTGCAGTAGCCATTCTCATATCAGACAAAATAGACTTTAAAATAAAGACTGTTACAAGACACAAAGAAGGACACTACATAATGATCAAGGGATCAATCCAAGAAGAAGATTTAACAATTGTAAATATTTATGCACCCAACACCTCAATACATAAGGCAAATGCTAACAGCCATAAAAGGGGAAATGGACAGTAACACAATCATAGTAAGGGATTTTAACACCCTACTTTCACCAATGGACAGATCATCCAAAATGAAAATAAATAAGGGAACACAACCTTTAGAAGACACATTAGACTAGATAGACTTAATTGATATTTATAGGACATACAATAAAAAAATGACAGAATACAGTTTCTTCTCAAGTTCTCATGGAACATTCTTCGGGACAGATCAAATCCTGGGTCACAAATCAAGCCTCTGTAAATTTAAGAATATTGAAATCATATAAAGTATCTTTTCCAAGCATAGCGCTATGAGACTAAATATCAATTACAGGGAAAAAAACTGTAACAAATACAGGGAGGCTAAACAATACGCTACTAAACAACCAAGAGACCACTGAGGAAATCAAAAAATACCTAGAAACAAATGACAATGAAAACACAATGACCCAAAACCTATGGGATGCAACAAAAGCAGTTCTAAGAGGGAAATTTATAGCAATACAATCAAGAAACAAGAAAAATCTCAAATAAACAACCTAACCTTACACCTAAAACACTTAAAGAAAGGAGAACAAAAAAACCCCAAAGTTAGCAGAAGGAAAGAAATCATAAAGATCAGAGCAGTAATAAATGAAAAAGAAATGAAGGAAACAGTAGCAAAGATCAATAAAACTAAAAGCTGGTTCTTTGAGAAGATAAACAAAATTGATAAACAATTAGCCAGACTCATCAAGAAAAAAAGGGAGAAGACTCAAATCAATAGAATTAGAAATGAAAAAGGAGAAGTAACAACTGACACTGCAGAAATCCAAAGGAACATGAGAGACTACTACGAGGAACTATATGCCAGTAAAATGGACAACCTGGAAGAAATGGACAAATTCTTAGAAAACTACAATCTTCCAAGACTGAACCAGGAAGAAATAGAAAATATGAACAGACCAATTACAGGCACAGAAATTGAAACTGTGATTAAAATTCTTCCAACAAACAAAAGCCCAGGACCAGTTGGTTTCACAGGTGAATTCCATCAAACATTTAGAGAAGAGCTAACACCTATCCTTCTCATCTCTTCCAAAAAATAGCAGAGACAGGAACATTTCCAAACTCATTCTTCGAGGCCACCATCACCCTGGCACCAAAACCAGACAGATATGTCACAAAGAAAGAAATCTACAGACCAATATCACTGATGAATATAGATGCAAAAATCCTCAACAAAATACTAGCAAACAGAATCCAGCAGCAAGTAAAAGGATCATACACCATGATCAAGTGGGGTTTACCCCAGGAATGCAAGGATTCTTCAATATATGCAAATCAATCAATGTGGTACATCATATTAACAAACTGAATGATAAAAACTGTATGATCATCTTAATAGATGCAGAAAAAGCTTTCAACAAAATTCAATACCCATTTATGATAAACACTCTCCAGAAAGTAGGCATAGAGGGAACTTACCTCAACATAATAAAGGCCATATATGACAAATCCACAGCCAACACTGTTCTCAGTGGTGAAAAACTGAAAACTTCTTCTAATATCAGGAACAGGATAAGGTTGCCTACTCTCACCGTGCTTATTCAACATAGTTTTGGAAGTTTTAGACACAGCAAAAGGAATCCAAATTGGAAAAGAAGAAGTAAAACTGTAACTGTTTACAGATGAGATGATAGTAAACATAGAAAATCCTAAAGATGCTACCAGAAAACTAGTAGAGCTAATCAATGACTTTGGTAAAGTAGCAGGATATGAAATTAATGCACAGAAATCTCTTGCATTCCTATACACTAATGATGAAAAATCTGAAAGAGAATTTAAGGAAACACTCCCATTTACCATTGCAACAAAAATAATGAAATACCTAGGAATAAACCTACCTAAGGAGACAAAAGTCCTGTATGCAGAAAACTATAAGACACTGATGAAAGGAATTAAAGATGATACAAACAGATGGAGAGATATACCATGTTTTTGGATTGGAAGAATAAACATTGTGAAAATGAGTGTACTACCCAAAGCAATCTACAGATTCAGTGCAAACCCTATCAGTCTACCAATAGCATGTTTCACAGAACTAGAACAAAATTTTACAATTTGTATGGAAACACAAAAGAGCCCGAATAGCCAAACCAGTCTCGAGAAAGTAAAATGGAGCTGGAGGAATCAGGCTCCCTGACTTCAGACTATACTACAAAGCTACAGTAGTCAAGACAATATGGTATTGGCACAAAAACAGAAATATAGATCAATGGAAGAGGATAGAAAGCCCAGAGATAAACCCATGCACATATGATCACCTTATCCTTGCAAAGGAGGCAAGAATGTACAATGGAGGAAAGACATTCTCTTCAATAATTGGTGCTGGGAAAACTGGACAGCTGCATATAAAAATGAAATTAGAACAATTCCTAACAGCATACACAAAAATAAAGTCAAAATGGATTAAAGACCTAAATGTAAGGCCAGACACTATAAAACTCTTAGAAGAAAACATAGGCAGAACACTCTATGACAGAAATCATAGCAAGATCGTTTTTGACCCACCTCCTAGAGAAATGGAAATAAAAACAAACAAATGGGACCTAATGAAACTTAAAAGCTTTTACACAGCAAAGGAAACCATAAACAAGATGAAAAGACAACCCTCAGAAATGGGGAAAATATTTGCAAACATAGCAACTGACAAAGGAAAATATACAAGCAGCTCATGCAGTTCAATATCAAAAAACAAACAACCCAATCCAAAAATTGGTAGAAAACCTAAACAAACATTTCTCCAAAGAAGATATACAGATTGCCAGCAAACACATGAAATGATGCTCAACATCACTAATCATCATAGAAGTGAAAATGAAAACTACAATGAGGTATCACCTCACACTGGTCAGAAAGGGCATCATCAAAAAATCTACAAACAATAAATGCTGGAGAAGGTGTGGAGAAAAGGGAACCTTCTTGCACTGCTGGTGGAAATATAAGTTGATATAGCCACTATGGAGAACAGTGTGGAAGTTCTTTAAAAAGCTAAAAATAGAACTACCATATGACCCAGCAATCCCACTACTGGGCGTATACCCTGAGAAAACCATAATTCAAAAAGAGACGTACCACAATGTACATTGCAGCACTGTTTACAATAGCCAGTGCATGGAAGCAACTTAAGTGTCCATCGACAGATGAATGGATAAAGAAGATGTAGCACATATATACAATGGAATATTACTCGGCCATAAAAAGAAATTAAATTGAGTTATCTGTAGTGAGTTGGATGGATCTAGAGTCTGTCATACAGAGTGAAGTAAGTCAGAGAGAGAAAAACAAATACTGTATGCTAACACATATATATGGAATTGAAAAAAAAAAAAGTTCTGATGAACCTAGGGGCAGGACAAGAATAAAGACGTAGAGGTACAGAATGGACTTGAGGACATGGGGAGGGGGAAGGGTAAACGGGGACAAACTGAAAGAGTAGCATGGACCTATATACATGTAAAATAGATAGCTAGTGGGAAGTAGGTGCATAGCACAGGGATATCATTTCGGTGCTTTGTGTGCACCTAGAGGGGTGGGTTAAGGAGGGTAGGAGGGAGATTCAAGAGGGAGGGGATATGGTGATATATGTATACATATAACTGATTCATTTTGTTATACAGCAGAAACTAACACAACAATTGTGAAGCAATTATACTCCAATAAATATGTTAAAAAATAAGCTGATTCTAAAGTTCATATACAAAACTAACAAGGAAAAGTCACTAGGGAAATTTTGAAGATTACTGATGGATTATCAGTTTTTCAGAAGTCAAAGCATATTATAAAACTCTAATAATTAATCCAGCACATGAATGTCGTAAAGCTACAATAAAAAGCATATGATTAGATAATAATGGAAAACTGATAGTGGGAAAAGGAAATCCAATAGTAGATGAAACACACAAAGAGATATGGTATACAATAAAAGTGGCATTTCAAATCAATGAAGAAAATCAGTTTATTCAGTAAATGCTATCATCATCAACAATAAAAAATGTAAATCTACTAGATGAAAATATGAGAGTAGCGTGTAAAATAAACTTGGAGTAAAAGTTTTCTTTCTAAGTGTAGCATAAAACTCAGAAGCCAAATAAAAGATTGATAAATTCAACTACCAAAAATTTTATCAAGGCCAAGAATAAAGCCTATAGAAGGAAAATAAGGAAAAATATCAACAACATATCACAGACAATGTGTTAACTTCATTAACTGATAATAAACTTTTACAAAATTTAAAAGGGTCAGCAATCCAACTAAAATTTCAGCAAAGGCTATGAACAAAATGCAGAAGAAGAAAACTTAATAAACTAAAACTTCAAGTAGGTCTTAACCATGTGCAGCTACAGATATTTTCCTCTTGTCAGTTTGGCAAAGATCACAAAGTGTTACTTTCAGAAGAACAAAAATTGCTGCCAAAGGTGTGGAAAAACAGACATTTTCATACATTACCAATGGGAGTGCCACTGAGAAGGGTGATTTAACAATGGCAGTTCAAATAAAAAATGTGTGTATTCTTTGACCCAGAAAAGCCACTTCTATTAATATAACCTGATTTATATTTGGAACTGATATATGCAGAACTTATTCATTTTAGCATTGTTTATAAGATCAGAAGGTTGAAAACAGCTTAAATCTCTATTACTAAGGGTCTAGCTAAATAAATTGTGGGTACACATCTATGCAATGGAATAGTCAGCAACTGTTTAAAAGAATAAGGTGTATCTATGTAGATTTACAGTGAAAAACCAAGGTGCCAAGTATTGTGTTTATTCTGCTAAGTTATTTTCACATAGCATATATACTTTTTTGTGAAATGGAGTATCTCCAAAATATACATGAAATTGATACTAGTGATTTCCTCTTGGGAGGAGGATTAAGTGGTTACAGAGAAAGAGTGGCAGGAAGGTTTACTGTTCATCATATATGGTTTTGAATATTTTTATAACATTTATTCAATGAAAAATATGAATTGGAACTCCAAAAACCAACACCCTACTCCTGCCTGAGGTTTTACCAGTTTGTTTTTCAGACACAGCCCCTTTAAAAGGAAGAGAGACAACACCCAAGGCAGAGCTTCCCTGGAAATGCCAAATTGGCCTGTTAAGACAGTGATCTTGAATTACACACTTTCAGCTACTGTGCCTGACTGGCTCCATTATTGTCTGGCCCTCTTTCAGCTCTCCTGGCTGAAATGACTTCCATTGTTCCTTGCTTCTTGATTGCTTTAACATGTGTGGGATCGCTAAGTCAGCTTGTTTACTCCCTCCAAGAATAGCTTCATTCTCATCTACATCCACTAAGGACACAAGCAGTACTTTATCCCACCATCTGCCTTGGATTTCTCATCACAGTCCCTTTGACCTAGCCCCAGCTCAGTTTCGCAATTTCTATTCCTACATCTACAGATTAGTTAGGCATGCCTGGCAGGCAATCCCCCAAACTAAATCCCCCAATTTAGTTACTAGCCTTGCATCAGATTCCTTTTCCCTAGGGATTTATGTCCACTTCTCAATTCAAAGGAGAAGAATTTCATGCAGAGCAATGATATGTGTACTGGTAGGAACATTATGGACAATGGTTCAAAAAGGTCAGGAGTGGGAGGTACAAGAGGAGGTGGTAAAGTCAGAATTATTCTACTAAGGTCCAGAGAACAACAAACAAGAGTTTGGTTAGAGAGTTGAGGGTGAAAATGAAAAGAAGTGAGTGAATTTAAAAAATTTTCAAGACTAAGAGAATTCACTGAGATCTAGAATACCAGGGGCAAGGATGAAGGAGAACAATGATCCTTGGCTTCTCGCTTGATAACTACATGGAAGTTGGTGCTTTCCTGATATGGGAAAAAGCAAGAAACAAAAGGGTAGAGGGACAAAAAGAGTTTAAGATGCTTTGATACAACCTGGCAGAGAAGCAGGGTAGCTATCTCGGTATAATAGCCAATAGTTATTGATGACTTAACTGCACTCTAGGTCTAAGAGATTTATATATTGTTATGGACTGAATTTTTATGCCCACCCACAAATTCATATGCTTAAGTCCTAACCCCTAGTATAATGGTATTAGGAGGCAAACCACTTGTGAGATGATTAGAGCATGAGGGTGGAGTTCTCATGAATGGAATTAGTGCCCTTATAAGAGACACAAGAGCATGCTTTCCCTTTCTGGTCTGGAAGACATAGGAAGAAGACAGCCATCTGTAAACAAGGAAGGGGTCCTTCATCAGACAATGGATTTGCTGGTATCTTGATCTTGGAATTTCCAACCTCCAGAAAACTTACTTTTCACCAATACTGTAAGAAAGAAATGTTTAAGCTACTCATTCTATGGTATTGTATTATAGCAGCCCAATCTGACCAAGACATAAGTAATTCAAGCCACATAACAACTCCTAGTGATTTTTTTGTTTTTCATTTTTTTTCATACAGAACCATCACTGTTCTTTTTTTTTTAACATCTTTATTGTAGTATAATTGCTTTTCAATGCTGTGTTAGTTTCTGCTTTATAACAAAGTGAATCAGCTATACATATACATATACCCCTATATCTTCTCTCTCTTGCATCTCCCTCCCACCCTCTCTATCCCACCCCTCTAGGTGGTCACAAAGCACCGAGCTGATCTCCCTGTGCTATGGGGCTGCTTCCCACTAGCTATCTATTTTACATTTGGTAGTATATATAAGTTCATGCCACTCTCTCACTTCGTCCCAGCTTACCCTTCCCACTCCCCGTGTCCTAAAGTCCATTCTCTACTTCTGCCTCTTTATTCCTGTCCTGCTCCTAGGTTCATCAGAACCTTTGTTTTTTCTTTTAGATTCCATAAAGATGTGTTAGTACATGGTATTTGTTTTTCTCTTTCTGACTTACTTCACTCTGTATGACAGACTCTCGGTCCATCCAACTCACTACAAATAACTCAATTTCATTTCTTTTTATGGCTGAGTAATATTCCATTGTATATATGTGCCACATCTTCTTTATCCATTCATCTGTCAATGGACACTTAGGTTGCTTCCACATCCTGGCTATTGTAAATAGAGCTGCAATGAACACTGTGGTACATGACTCTCTTTGAATAATGGTTTTCTCAAGGTATATGTCCAGTAATGGGATTGCTGAGTCATATGGTAGTTCTATTTTTAGTTTTTTAAGGAACCTGCATACTGTTCTCCATAGTGGCTGTATCAATTTACACTCCAACCAACAGTGCAAGATGGTTCCCTTTTCTCCAACATTTATTGTTTGTAGAATTTTTGACGATGGCCATTCTGACTGGTGTGAGGTGATACCTCATTGTAGTTTTGATTTGCATTTCTCTAATGATTAGGGATGCTGAGCATTCTTTCATGGGTTTGTTGGAAATCTGTATATCTTCTTTGGAGAAATGTCTATTTAGGTCTTCTCCCCATTTTTGGATTGCGTTGTTTGGTTTTTTTTTTTTTTGTTATTGAGCTGCATGAGGTGCTTGTAAATATTGGAGGTTAATCCTTTGTCAGTTGCTTCATTTGCAAATATTTTCTCCCATTCTGAGGGTTCTCTTTTTGTCTTGTTTATGTTTTCCTTTGCTGTGCAAAAGATTTTAAGTTTCATTAGGTCCCATTTGTTTGTTTTTTTTTTTTTTTTTTTTTCTGTACGCGGGCCTCTCACTGCTGTGGCCTCTCCCGTTGTGGAGCACAGGCTCCGGACGCGCAGGCTCAGCGGCCATGGCTCATGGGCCCAGCCGCTCCGCGGCATGTGGGATCCTCCCGGACCGGGGCACGAACCCGCGTCCCCTGCATCGGCAGGCGGACCCTCAACCACTGCGCCACCAGGGAAGCCCCCCATTTGTTTGTTTTTATTTCCATTTCTCTAGGAGGTAGGTCAAAAAGGATCTTGCTGTGATTTATGTCATAGAGTGTTCTGCCTATGTTTTCCTCTAAAAGTTTTATAGTGTCTGGCCTTACATTTAGGTCATTAACCCATTTGAGTTTATTTTTTTTTGTATGGTGTTAGGGAGTGTTCTAATTTCATTCTTTTACATGCAGCTGTCCAGTTTTCCCAGCACCACTTATCGAAGAGGCTGTCTTTTCTCCATTGTATATTCTTGCCTCCTTTATAAAAAATAAGGTGACCGGGCTTCCCTGGTGGCGCAGTGGTTGAGAGTCTGCTTGCCGATGCAGGGGATGCGGGTTCGTGCCCCGGTCTGGGAGGATCCCACATGTGGAGTGGCTGGGCCGCTGAGCCTGCGCATCTGGAGCCTGTGCTCCGCAGTGGGAGGCCACAGCAGTGAGAGGCCCGCATAACGCAAAAAAAAAAAAAAAAATAAGGTGACCATATGTGCATAGGTTTACCTCTGGGTTTTCTGTCCTGTTCCGTTGTTCTATATTTCTGTTTTTGTGCCAGTACCATACTGTCTTGATTACTGCAACTTTGTAGCATAGTCTGAAGTCAGGAAGCCTGATTCCTCCAGCTCCGTTTGTCTTTCTCAAGATTGCTTTGGCTATTCGGGGTTTTTTGTGTTTCCATACAGATTGTGAGATTTTTTGTTCTAGTTCTGTGAAAAATGCCATTGGTAGTTTTGTAGTGATTGCATTGAATCTGTAGATTGCTTTGGGTAGCAGAGTCATTTTCACAATGTTGATTCTTCCAATAAGAACATGGTATATCTCTCCATCTGTTTGTATCCTCTTTAATTTCTTTCATCAGTGTCATAATTTTTTGCATACAGGTCTTTTGTCTCCTTAGGTAGGTTTGTTCCTAGGTATTTTATTCTTTTTGTTGCAATGGTAAATGGGAGTGTTTCCTTAATTTCTCTTTCAGATTGTTCATCATCAGTGTATAGGAATGCAAGAGATTTCTGTGCATTAATTTTGTATCATGCTACTTTACCAAATTCATTGATGATCTCTACCAGTTTTCTAGTAGCATTTTTAGGATTCTCTATGTATAGTATCATGTCATCTGCAAACAGTGACATCTTTACTTCTTTTCTGATTTGGATCCCTTTTATTTCTTTTTCTTCTCTGATTGATGTGTCTAAAACTTCAAAAGCTATGTTGAATAATATTGGTGACAGTGGACCTCCTTGTCTTGTAATTGATCTTAGTGGAAAAGGTTTCAGTTTTTCACCATTGAGAACGATGTTGGCTGTGTGGCATATATGGCCTTTATTATGTTGAGGTAAGTTCCCTCTATGCCTACTTTCTGGAGGGTTTTTATCATAAATGCGTGTTGAATTTTGTTGAAAGCTTTTTGTGCATCTATTGAGATGATCATATGGTTTTTCTCCTTCAGTTTGTTAATATGCTGTATCACATTGATTGATTTGTGTATATTGAAGAATCCTTGCATTCCTGGGATATACCCCACTTGATCTTGTTGTATGATCCTTTTAATCTGCTGTTGGATTCTGTTTGCTAGTATTTTGTTAAGAATTTTTGTATCTATGTTCATCAGTGATATTGGCCTGTAGTTTTCTTTCTTTGTGACATGTTTGTCTGGTTTTGGTATCAGGGTGACGGTGGTCTTATAGAATGAGTTTGGGAGTGTTCCTCCCTCTACTATATTTTGGAAGAGTTTGGGATAGGTGTTAGCTCTTCTCTAAATGTTTGAAAGAATTCGCCTATGAAGCCATCTGGTACTGAGCTTTTGTTTGTTGGAGGATCTTTAATCGGTTTCAATTCCAGTGCTTGTGATTGGTCTGTTTATATTTTCTGTCTCTTCCTGCTTCAGTCTCAGATGGTTGTGCTTTTCTAAGAATTTGTCCATTTCTTCCAGGTTTTCGATTGTATTGACATATAGTTGCCTGTACTCATCTCTCATGATCCTTTGTATTTCTACAGTGCCAGTTTTTACTTCTCCTTTTTCATTTCTAATTCTATTGATTTGAGTCTTATCACTTTTTTTCTTGATGAGTCTGGCTAATGGTTTATCAATTTTATCTTCTCAAAGAACCAGCTTTTAGTTTTATTGATCTTTGCTATTGTTTCCTTCATTTCTTTTTCATTTATTTCTGCTCTGATCTTTATGATTTCTTTCTTTTTGCTAACTTTGGGGGTTTTTTTGTTCATCTTTCTCTAATTGCTTTAGGTGTAAGGTTAGGTTGTTTATTTGAGATGTTTCTTGTTTCTTCAGGAAGGATCGTATTGCTATAAACTTCGTTCTTAGAACTGCTTTTGCTGCATCCCATAGGTTTTGGGTCATTGTGTTTTCATTTTCATTTGTTTCTAGGTATTTTTTGACTTCCTCTTTGATTTCTTCAGTGATCCTCTGGTTATTAAGTAGTGTATTGTTTAGCCTCCATGTGTTCGTATTTTTTACAGATTTTTTCCTGTAATTGCTATATAGTCTCATAGCATTGTGGTCAGAAAAGATACTTGATATATTTTCAATTTTTAAAAATTTACTAAGGCTTGATATGTGACCCAAGATATCATCTATACTGGAGAATGTTCCATGAGCACTTGAGAAGAAAATGTATTCTGTTTTTTTGGGGGTGAAATGTCCTATAAATATCAATTAAATCTGTCTGGTCTATTGTGTCATTTAAAGCTTGTGTTTCCTTATTAATTCTTTGTCTGGATGATCTGTTTGTTGGTGTAAGTGAGATGTTAAAGTTCCCCAGTATTGTGGTGTTACTGTTAATTTCCTCTTTTATAGCTGTTAGCAGTTGCCTTATGTATTGAGGTGCCCCTATATTGGGTGCATATATATTTACAATTGTTATATCTTCTTCTTGGATTGATCCCTTGATCATTATGTAGTGTCCTTCTCTGTCTCTGGTAATAGTCTTTATTTTAACGTCTATTTTGTCTGATATGAGAATTGCTTCTCCAGCTTTCTTTTGATTTCCATTTGCGTGGACTGTAGTTTTCCATCCCCTCATTTTCAGTCTGTATGTGTCCCTAGGTCTGAAGTGGATCTCTTGTAAACAGCATATATACAGGTCTTGTTTTTGTATCCATTCAGCCAGTCTGTGTCTTTTGGTTGGAGCATTTAATCCATTTACAGTTAAGGGAAGTATCGATATGTATGTTCCCTTTACCATTTTCTTAATTGTTTTGGGTGTGTTATTGTATGCCTTTACCTTTTGTTGTGTTTCCTGCCTAGAGAAGATCCTCTAGCATTTGTTGTAAATCTCATTTGGTGGTGCTGAATTCTCTTAGCTTTTGCTTGTCTGTAAAGGTTTTAATTTCTCCGTCAAACCTGAATGAGGTCCTTTCTGGGTAGAGTAATCTTAGTTGTAGATTTTTCCCTTTCAACACTTTAAATATGTCCTGCCACTCCCTTCTGGCTTGCAGAGTTTCTGCTGAAAGATTAGCTGTTGACCTTATGGGGATTCCCTTGTATGTTATTTGTTGCTTTGCCCTTGCTGCTTTTAATATACTTTCATGGTATTAAATTTTGATAGTTTGATTAATATGTGTCTTGGTGTGTTTCTCCTTGGATTTATGCTGTATGGGACTCTCTGTGCTTCCTGGACTTGATTGACTATTTCCTTTCCCATATTAGGGAAGTTTTCAACTATAATCTCTTCAAATATTTTCTCAGTACCTTTCTTTTTCTCTTCTTTTTCTGGGACCCCTATAATTTGAATGTTGGTGCGTTTAATGTTGTCCCAGAGTTCTGTAGGACTGTCCTCAATTCTTGTCATTCTTTTTTCTTTATTCTGCTATGCGGTAGTTATTTCCACTATTTTATCTTTCTGGTCACTTATCCATTCTTCTGCCTCAGTTATTCTGCTATTGATTGCTTCTAGAGAATTTTAAATTTCATTTATTGTGTTCATCATTGTTTGTTTGCTCTTTAGTTCTTCTAGGTCCTTGTTAAATGTTGCTTGCATTTTGTTTGTTCTATTTCCAAGATTTTGGATCATCTTTACTATCATTACTCTGAATTCTTTTTCAGGTAGACTGCCTATTTCCTCTTCAATTCTTTCATCTGGTGGGTTTTTACCTTGCTCCTTCATCTGCTTTGTGTTTATTTGTCTTTTCATTTTGCTTAAGTTACTGTGTTTGTGGGCTCCTTTCCACAGACTGCACGTTCATAGTTCCCATTGTTTTTGGTGTCTGTCCCCAGTGGGTAAGGTTGGTTTGGTGGGTTGTGTAGGCTTCCTGGTGGAGGGGACTAGTCCCTGTGTTCTGGTGGATGAGGCTGGATCTTGTCTTTCTGTTTGGCAGGACCACATCCGGTGGTGTGTTTTTGATGTCTGTGCTCTTATTATGATTTTAGGCAGGCTCTCTGCTAATGGGTGGGGTTGTGTTCCTGTCTTGCTAGTTTTCTGGTATATGGTGTACAGCACTGTAGCTTGGTGGTTGTTGAGTGGAGCCGGTCTTAACATTGAGATGGAGATCTCTTGGAGACCTTTTAATGTTTGATATTACATGGAGCCAGGAGGTCTCTGCTGGACCAATTTCCTGAACTCAGCTCTCCCACCCCAGAAGCACAGGCCTGACACCCGGCCTGAGCACCAAGACCCTGTAAGCCACACAGCTCAGAAGGAAAGGGAGAATAGAAGAAAGAAAGGAAGAAAAAAATAAATTTATTAAAATAAAAAATAATTATTAAAATTTAAAAGTAATTAAAAAAAGAAAGAAAGGAGAGCAACCAAACCAAAAAACAAATCCACCAATGATAACAAGCACTAAAAACTATACTAAAAAAAAAAAAAAGGACTGACAGAACCATAGGACAAATGGTAAAAGCAAGCCTATACAGACAAAATCACACAAAGAAGAATACACATACACACTCACAAAAAGAGAAAAAGGAAAAAAAAATATAAAAAAAAAGGAGAAAGAGAACAACCAAATCAATAAAGAAATCTACCAATGATAGTAAACTCTAAATACTGAACAAAGATAAACATATAACTGGGAACAAATTAGATGCAGAAAGTAAACCCCTAGTCTACAGTTGCTCCCCAAGTGCACTGCCTAAATTTTTGGATGATGCGTTGTTTATTCAGGTATTCCACAGATGCAGGTACATCAAGTTGACTGTGGAGATATAATCCGCTGCTCCTGAGGCTGCTGGGAGAGGTTTCCCTTTCTCTTCTTTGTTCGCACAGCTCCTGGGGTTCAGCTTTGGATTTGGCCCTGCCTCTGCGTGTAGGTTGCCCTCTGGCATCTGTTCTTCACTCAGACAGGACGGGCTTAAAGTAACAGATGGTTTGGGGGCTCTGGCTCCCTCAGGCCGGGGGGAAGGGGGGGTGCAGATGCGGGGCAAGCCTGCAACGGCAGCGGCCGCCATGACGTTGCACCAGCCTGAGGCGCACCGTGTGTTCTCCTGGGGAAATTGTCCCTGGATCACGGGACCCTGGCAGTGGCGGGCTGCACAGGCTCCCGGGAGGGGAGGTGTGTATAGTGACCTGTGCTTGCACACAGGCTTCTTGGTGGTGGCAGCAGCAGCCTTAGCATCTCATGCCTGTCTCTGGGGTCTGCGCTGATAACCACGGCTCACGCCCGTCTCTGGAGCTCGTTTAGGCGGTGCTCTGAATCCCCTCTCTTCACGCACCCCAAAACAATGGTCCCTTGCCTCTTACGCAGGTCCAGACTTTTTCCTGGACTCCCTCCTGGCTAGCTGTGGTGCACTAGCCCCCTTCAGGCTGTGTTCATGCCGCCAACCCCAGTCCTCTCCCTGTGATCTGACCTCCGAAGCCGGAACCTCAGCTCCCAGCCCTCGCCCATCCCAGTGGGTAAGCAGACAAGCCTCTCAGGCTGGTGAGTGCTGGTTGGCACCCATCCTCTCTGTGGGAATCTCTCTGCTTTGCCCCCCGCACCCCTGTTGCTGCGCTCTCCTCCGTGGCTCCGAAGCTCCCCCTTCCGCCACCTGCAGTCTCTGCCCACGAAGGGCCTTCCTAGTGTGTGGAAACCTTTCCTCCTTCACAGCTCCCTCCCACTGGTGCAGGTCCCGTCCCCATTCTTTTGTCTCTGTTTTTTCTTTTCTCTTTTGCCCTACCCAGGTACGTGGGGAGTTTCTTACCTTTTGGGAAGTCTGAGGTCTTCTGCCAGCGTTCACAGGAGTTGTTCCACATGTAGATGTATTTCTGGGGAGGAAGGTGATCACCACGTCTTACTCCTCCACCATCTTGAAGGTCCCCCCAACTCCTAGTGTTTTATATCATTATTAAACCCATTTTTGTGCATTAACTCATTTAATCCTCATAACAAACTTACAAGTTTTGTACTAGTATTAAACACTTTTCACATGAAAAAACTGAAGCATATAGAGGTTAAGAGATTTGCCCAAGTCCAGATAGACTGATGAGGGGCAGAGCCAGTATTTAAATTTGGGCAGTTCCTAAATTGAGCTCAGAGAGGAGCTCTGAGACAGAGAAATCCATGGTGGAGTCAGTCAATAAACTGTGTTTATAGCCATGAAAATAGATTGACACAGTTTAAGGAGAGCATGTTTTAAAGGAGAATGCAAGTCCTGTGGAAAGCTAATGTTTTGAGGTTAATTAGAGAAGGGAGATTCAGAAAAGGTGACTAAGGAGGAAAGACCAAAAAGGTGGGAAGAAAACTCAGAGATCTGATGCCCTGCCACTCTCTCCAATGTCATCGTGTATTCAGAATGGTCAGCTTTGTTTAAAGTTTCTAGGAGAAGGAAAAAGAAGAGGAAAGGCAAAGGAAAGAAATGCATAAAAATGTAATCAAGTCAAATATGCTTGTCATAATATGGGGAGGGGGCAAAAGATGGAATCTTAAGTCTCAAGTAACTCATCAGAGTCTTATTTTCCAGATGAAAAGCTGTATGTCTAGCATAGATCTAGTAACCATAGTTTCCAAAATATGGTTGAATTTATGGGACAATTGAATTGAAGGATATTCCAAAAACTCCAAAGCACAGAGTGGCCATTATCACATAGGGAATAATGAGTATAGGATCCTTCAAGGAAGGAGTTTCCCTTTTATTCCCCAAACCTGGAACATAGGAGACGCTCAAAAAGGGCTTGATAACATTGGACATAGCACAGAAAGATTCATTTAGAAGATAAGTAATTTTGAGGAAAAAAAATACTGCTTTCCTTTTATTTTTAATGTCACTAGATTTGCAAAGTTTGCAGTCTCAGAATTAGACTAGTTTTATGAAGTTTTCCTCATTTGCTTTTGCCCAATGCCATGCCAGTCAAGTAAAATAAATCTTCAGTTCTGCTAACATAGCTTGAACTATGGATTTAGGTCTTATTTACAGAGCAGAGTTCAACCTTTGAAAGAGTTTTACCGCTACATCATGAAGTAATAAATGTGCAGTAATGTTTGACATTTAGAAAGTTATTACATGGAACTGTAAATTTCAGATTTATAAGGGGAATGGTAGGTTTTTAATTATAACAGTTTCATTAAATTCAAGATGTGTATCTACACAGAAAGAAATATGTCTTTCTTATAGTTATTTAGAAACCAAAGAAATATGTATAAATTACCACAATCCTCTCCAAATGGAAATTTCATGTCTCTCAGAGAGAGAATGCCATCTCTTATGTTTTTTAAGTACAGAAACATTTCACTGATTTTCCACAAAATGTTTTCATTAGAGTCAGGGGAAGCTTGGCTTTTCAACCTGTCCTCTTCTAAAAAGAGATGGCAAAAATGTTTAATGCAAGACTATTGAGAATTTTGCAAAAGACTCTCACCACCAATATTTAAAGAATTCCCAAATGTCATTTATATTTTGATAAAATTTGACACTTTTCTTCGACATGGGGAAAAAGGAAGTAGCAGAATGGAAAAAACTAATGAAAACAAATAGCTTGAACCTATGCTTAGCCTATCTCCAGGTTGTCAGGTTGAGATGTGAGCCCCAACAGAGTCCCCAAGAACCCTATGTCTGGGTTCTCAGTACACCACATGTGTCCAAGAGAAGAGGAAGAAACTTTATGAAGAAATAGAAAAATGTGTACTTGGTATTTTTTTTTTCTTCTAATGGAGACAGCAAATAGAGGTATTTTCTTCCACTCCTCTCCTTGAGGCCCAGTGAATGGGTCAAAACCGTGAAAAATAGGGAAGGAAACATCATCCTCAGTAAGTCAAGGAAATGACCATGTTTTCAATGATGATTCAGGACACATATCTGTTAAATTGTGAAGGATAATAAAAGAAAATGTGTGCTACATCAGCCTTGGAGAAGGATACAATTCTCTCTCAAAATGAGTGTCATGACCCGGTGGGGCTTATCCAGTAATTGTCATAGGAAAATGAGTGATAAAGGCATGATCAGGCCATGGGGACTAAAAGAGTCGCAGGTTGATACTACAGAACATGGAGCAGAGCTGAAGGAGAAACCATGATGACACACCGTTTTTGTTCTTTATAGATGGGCCTCTCAGCTGAGGAAGATGGGTAGAGGGAAAGCAGGGTGGAATGGAGTAGGGTAAGAGGACATACAAAGAGCATGCAACTTTGTTGTGAGAATACCAACCTCTTAAATGAGGAGCTGTACTCAGCAGAAAGGAAGTAAAATATTTGATGAAAGGGTGTTTGCTACTACACATCTAAGTAGTAACTAAGACCTAGTTTTATAAGTTTTTACCAAAGTTTAAGCAGATTTAGCTTTAAAATTAACTGCTCCATAGGAGAACAGGCTAGCTTGTGATATGTACCTGGAGAGGGCTGCTTCTTAAGGCTGAGAGAATAGTTTTCTGATATAAGTGAATTTGGGGTAACTGGGAGGAACAAGACATAAATAGGGGGCCAACACAGCCAGGTTTCACTAGGACTATCCAGGTTTCAGCACAGAGAGTCCTGCATCTTGAGAAACCTCTCATTCCTGGGCAAATGAGGATGGTTGGTCAGCCGAGGCAGGAACCACAATTCCTCCAAGATTCCTCAGCAAAGGGGATCCTAAAGGTAGAATTCTGGCTTTAGTTTGGGAATTACATTAGGAAAGAGGAATCAATCAAGAATATGAGTTGGGAAGAGATGGGTCTCAGGTAAATGACCGGAAACATCAAGGTTGCAGAAATCTGTCACCACACTGGGCCCTTCAGTTTACCCACTGGTAGGCAGTTCAGGCCCTGAGAAGCCTCATGCTTGTAGTAAAATGATTAGTTGATTTCTAAGCAATTTTCAAAATATCATCCTGTTGCTGAAAAGTAGTAAGAAAGACATGAGGAAGCAAAGACTAAAGTTCAGTTTCCAGAAAGGCGGCTGCCACGTCCCTGTGTGGCGGCAGAGGCAATTTTGGCAGTGAAAGCAGTGAGTTTTATTAAAATGTTCCAAAATATTGTGCCTTGTGTGTGACTAATTTTATTGTTCCATTAGCTGCCTCCCTAGAGGTCTCCTCTGGAGAAGTATTAGTCATTATTAAATAAAAAAAGCCAAAGCCCTGCTGCTCCTCCCCTGTAGCACACAACATGGAGCAGCTCACATGACTGATACCCCGTGCCTGCATTTATGCACTGTTAGGGGTTCAGCCAAAATTGTAAACCACAAATTTGTGGTGACACCAGTTAAACCCATATATGTGCTTTCTTCAACACATGTCAATCCAAGGAGAAAGAATTGTTTGATGGGCACAGTGGTGGTGAGAATGGGCTTGAGGAGTTACTGGGAAGGAAGTTAAAATAATTGACTACTGTGTCCCGGCTACGGAGGAAAGGACATGAGGGAGCTGAGAAAATGGGAGTGCAGGTAACAATCAAGATCACCATGCAATGGAAGAGCAAGTTAAGTGGGTCGAAAGTTTTGTTCAAAGGATGGAATTTCCAAGTTCAAGGTTTCAAAGATTAAAACAATCAAAATTAATTAAAGGTCCAGAGTATTGGCATGAAAGTGCCTTGCTAAAATTGAGTGAAGATAAATGTCCTTGAAGTATGACTGAAGGAATTCTTAAGGGATTGGATGGGTCAGTGTGGGCACTGAATTTTTCCAGATTTATGTCAAAAGGCACACTGAGCCATGAAGAACTCCATGGAATTTGGAGAACCATCAAGACCATTCTGTCTCTGTCCCAAATTCTCAATGTGGTTCGCATTGCAATCCTTACTAGTGCAACTCTTAATTTTGTGTTGGGGGGAAAAAGATGATATATACTGGGAATCTAAATTTGGGGGCTATTTTAACCTACCTATTACTATACACAGTGCTCAGAAAACTGCATTAAATATCAAATGCTGAAATAATTACTGACACTCTGTGTGCAAGATTTCCTGGCTTTGGGATGGTTGAACAGAGGCCTCAAGGATAGGACAGCCAAAGAATTACTTAACTGCTTAAGTATCAACAAACCTGATCTTGAAGTGAAGCCAGTCACTTCAACCACAGGATAAAAGGAAGGTTATGGAAATAATGACTAAATGATCACCATACAAAGAGCTTGGAGGCAAAAGGCAGAAGTATCATCTTGTGTGTGTGTGTGTGTGTGTGTGTGTGTGTGTGTGTGCGCACGCGCGCACGCGTACTCACAAATATTGTGGTTGTTGTTATTCTAAAGTTGTCAGCATGAGTTAGAGAAGCTAATTCACTTCATTTAGACTTAGATCTTTCAACTTTTCTGCTTACTCATGCCTGGATGTCCTTGCAGCTGATGTCTTCGAGTCTTGTACCTTTTACTTTGTTTCATGTAATTTGTTCATATCTTTCATTATGCCCTGAGTGTAAACATTAACCAAACATTGCACACATTAAAATAGGACTTTTCCCAGAAACTGAGAATCGATGTAACTTTTTCAAGAAGGTTGTCTTAACAAAGAATAGCAAACATATTTACTGTGCCAACCTCTAAGTATTTCATATTTATCAATCTATCTAATTCTGACAGTGAACTTATGAAGTAGATACAATCATTACCCTCATTATGTCAATATGGAAACCAGGCATGGAGAGATAAGTAACTTTCCCAAGATGAAGCCTTGATTTGAACCTTGGTGTCTGGCTCCAGGGTACCTGTCCTTAATCACAAAAACAATGGTCTTCATAGGGTGGTCCCCAGATCAGCAATAGCAGCATCCTCTTGTAACTTGTTAGAAATTTCAATTCCTGGGCACCACATCAGATCTACTGAAATTTTGGAGGTGAGTCCTAGGAATTTGTGTTTTAACAAGGTCTTCAGGAGACCCTGATGCAGGCTCAGTTTGAGAAACACAGCAACACACCACCCTGCTCAGAAGCAACAAAGTGGTAACAAACATGCATAGATTGAAAAGACTGCGCTGATAAATTTCCACCCATGGCATGGGGGGCGGGGTGGGGGTGCTCAGAATAACTGTTGTTTCAAAATTTCTGGATTATATACCCTCAGGCCCTGAATTCTACTGAAAGGAATTCACTGAAAAACCCACAACAGGGTAATGTTCATGGCACAAGCTGTCAGTATGTAGCTTAGAGTAGAAAAATACACTTGCTTCTTGTCCAGCATGGTTCCCACAACTGCCCATTTTCCATTTCAATTGGAGTGGTTTTGGTCAAGCAGTGTGTTTTGAATCACAGAGTGTGGTCAAGGTAAAAAGTCATCCAACTTTTTCAGAGTGGCAACTATAGACACAGCTAAAGCCATCTGGCAGACATCTGCATTGTAAGCCCAGGCAACACTCTGCCAAATCATTGCAAATTTCGCATTTCTATCACTATGAAAAAGTGACTCTGTGTCATTTTCAGAGTTTCAACAATGTGTTTCCAAATCATATTAAGAGATGAAATGTCATTACCTCTGGCTAAGGTCCTATATATTTTTAAAATATTCTTTTTGCTCAAATAATATATCTACATCAAAAGACTGAGAAGTAAACCAGCAGTTAACAGTGTCTGCTTCTGGCAAGTGGAATTATGGGAGTATTTTTCTTCTTACATTTTTATGTCTCATGTCTTGACCTCTGTCCTGAACTCCAGACTCAAATATCTAACTATCCACTCAACATCTATTTATATGTCTGATAAGCAACTCAAATGTAATGTGTAAAAAAACAACCACTTAATTTCTAGGCCCTCTCAACCAAATCCTTCCCCTTTCCTTACCATTTTAGTTAGAAAAACAAAACAAAAAACCATCTTACAAATGGCAAATTCTTGGACCAAATCTTGTTCTTCATTTTTATTCTCTTTCTCTCACAAACTGTATCCAATCTGGCTGAAATCCTGTTTGGCCAAATATACCCAGAATAGGATAACTTTTCATTAACATTGTAAAACTACCCTGATCCAGCTTACCACATTTTCTCACCTGGATAACTATGGTTGTTTCCTTGGTGCTCTCCGTTTTTACCCTGGCCCTATAAGTCTATAGTCCATAGAGTAGTCAGAGTGACACCTTTAAAACATGAGTCAGATCATGTCATTTTTATTGATCAAAACTTTGCAATGGCTACCAAGAACTGTGAAGAGTCTGAGATCTGATTTTATCTTACAAGTTGGTAAATTAGCCTATTATTATTTCATGGATGCTGACAGAAGACACAAAACTCCTGGGTCCAAAACAAGGATTTTATTACTCACAGCCTGGCAAGCAGCATGAGCATCAGCATATTTGTAGCAGTTCCTCATATCGTCCAAGTTCCAAGAGGGCAACACAATGGACCTAAACGATAATGTGCATAGACAATGGGTCTCATTGTAGGAGAGGAAACACTGAGGTCAAGAAGCCCATCATTTTGTAGGAAGTACTGAGCAAACCTGATCTTTGTCCTGGAGGAAGATGTCACATCATCCCTCAAAGTTGCTTATTACAAACACAACCCTGAGAAATGGCCTGGGTAAAGAGTGGTCAGGACCTTGCATTCTTGGCATACTTGGCAAGACATGTAGGAGAGCAAGAAATTCATGGAAGACAGTTTCTCCCAACAGTAGCTCCCCATGTTCATCAGAATAAAAACCAAGGTCTTTGTAATGATCTACAAGGCCCTACACTATCTGCATTCCTCCACCCCCATGTCTTTCTGTCTTTGCAAACTATCTCTCTACTAATCATTCACCTTACCTTAGTCATACCGGCTTCCATGCTGTTCCTCACACAGGTCAGGTACAATCCTGCTTGGGACTCTTGGACTTACTGTTCTTCTGCCTTGAATGCTTTTCCTCCAGATGTTTTCAGGAGCTTGCTCAAGTGTCACCTTCTCTGTGAAGCCTTTCCTGACCACCGTATTTATAACTGCTACTTCCGAACCTCTTGGCATTCCCTATCCCCCTATCCAGCTTTATTTTTTACTTTGCACTTATCACCATCTGACATATTATGACATACTATGTATAATTTATGTGTATACATATATGTATATATATAACTCGTATATGTCTGTTTTATTGTATATCTCTCATATAAGAGGAGAGGGACTTCATTTTGTCCACTGCCGGATCAGCAGTGTCCAAAACCAGCACTACAGCTCACAGTAGATGCTGAGTACATATTTGTTGAATAAACTACTGATTTTGTATATTTTTCACATTTTCTAAAATAATCATTTTATAATAAGAAAAAAAGATTAATTTCTATATACAAGAAATTCCTAAATACAGCAAGTTGTTTCTATACCCAAACAACTCAGTCTGACCCCAGTCATGTCCCTGTTTGAGACAAGAATTGCTAGTAATTCTTCACCAAGAATTCTAGTTGACTAGAATTGCTAGTCAACTTCACCAAGCATTTTCCACATTTGGGGCACTTTATAAATTAGTTCATATAGTTTTCACAACATCTTTGTAAGGCATTACAAATGCCTTTTACCTATGAGAAAACTGAGGTTCAACTGAGTAACTTGTCTAAGATCACAGAGTTTGTAAGAATTGGGACTATGAACCTGGGAAGATCTGGGAAAGGAGGGCCACTGCTTGAGGCCCTGTGCTTTGGCATGCCTACCTCAAAATGTTTTAACTTCCTCTCAGGTGACTGGGACCAACTGGGTCCTGCAGTGCTGTCTGGGCAAAATGCCCTGGGCCTGGATGGAGAACTACATGGATCCTGAACTTATTTCTTCTCTTCCAAATGTTCTCCAACTCTCTTCCCTGCATCGGGATCAACTGGATCCTGAGGAGCTGCAAAACTCACACTTATGGGTAACAAGAGACTGGCCCAGATGTGGGTTCCAGGACAGGGGCTAGACAAGTGGATCACTCCCACTGGCTTTTGTTGGATCTCATGAGATTGGGCCACAAGAATGGAAGACTCAGGTGACTCTTACCCCACTCACAGGCCATGTCCCAGGCTCAGAGATACTGGGTCCACTGCTAACACTTGGCCTTGAGCCACATGTTTGAGTCCTTGCATCATGACTTGCCTGTTTGTTTCAACCATGGTGTCCCTTAACTCTTTACAGCACCTGAGGATGGTAGGGGCAGTGGTCTTTTACCCCCCAACCCTGTGTATCCACACCCTTTCCTCAATATCTACATCCTGCTTCCAGCTGCATCAAAAAAGCCACCACAACTATCCAGTGTTGCTTCAGCTGATGGAACAAAATCAGCTGCGACCTACAACTCTGCTAAATACAGTTGCGTGCATTTGCTGTGATGTTGCAACATGAAGTCTGTGCACGTGTTGCCCTGCAGCCTGAATCTCTTTCATACTCTTGTCTAATTTCCATTTCCTTTCATCAGACTCCTCAGGAAAGCCTTCCCTGGTTCCTCCTGCATTTCCCTCCAGAGGCCTGGTCTTCTTTGGAGTCACCCTTTGTTTATACCTCTTTTGATAGCAATAATGATACTGTATTTCTAATGATTACTTCATGAGACTGTCTTGCCCTCCAAACTATGAAGTTCTTCAGAGCTATCTTTATATCTCCAACAATTTATCACCATACTTGGTCCATATTGAGTACATAATAAACATTTGTTGAGTTAATGAATGAAGAAGAAAACCAAGAAGCACAGACCCAAATGATTTTGCAAAGTTTTAAAATGAATAACTTCAAATCATCTAAACAACGCTTCAGAAAGAAAAATGTTACTTGAATCTACCACCAAATTTTATTGATTTCCTTATGGAAAACATGTGCTGTGTTCAAAGTCAAAGGAGCTTTAATGCAGGGTCAGATCCTCCTTCATAATACTTTGGAAGCAACATTGACAATGAGGAGATGGTGAAATGTTGTTACATTATAAATAAGGCTAAAAATATGTGCCTGATGTCATGTAGCATTTGGGTCCTCGAAGAACCAAAAGTAGCCATGTGTGGCATTTAAACGTAACATCTGCTCTTTCACCCTGTTCATTGGGCTATTTGTGAAACATTCTAGTTTATTTCTTCAAAGTAAAGTGAGCAGGAGTAGGATTCCTTTGTTGAGAGTACCTTTGTTAGGCCGTAGAGGTGCTGTTGTCTGTGGAAATCAGATGACTGATGGTGGCACTGGAGGAGCCACAGGTAGGTGGAGAGAATAATTTTGTTCCCCTGTGACTTTTCCTCATGCTGACCTTCCTTCTCCTGAACTGGGAACTCTTGGCATATTTTCTGGTTCCCCTTCACCAGGTAGCTCATTCTTACCCTCTAGTCTATTCCCTTCCCAAGCCCTACTACAGCAGCTATCTTTAACTGAAGAGACGTTTGGTTTTAGACATCCTAAAAATGAAGATGCTCTTCTAAATAAAACATCCTCCAAGTAACCGTCAAAGAAAAAATAAAAGAAACACCAAAAACTTAAAGCAACTGGAATTTTTCCCATATAGATTTAATGGTTTCTGAATTTTCTTCTAAATTATACATTTTCTTCAGAGAAGCTCAGATCATCATCTTCCAGGGTCAGGGCAAACTTTGATGGGAAGCCTAATACTGTCTAAAGAAATTCTCCTTCAACTTTCTCCTTCATGGCCTACATTCCACAATTAGATGTTCATTTGTTGGCTTAAAATTTTGGAGACTTCTTTGTCTATTTAAAAATATGTAAGAGTGTTTATGTATCACGACCTAACAGAGATACCTCAGAGTGAAGAGATCTGTCATATCTATTTCTGAGACCAAAAGACACTGGTGGTGATTGCAGGGGGTTGAGTAGAGGATGGGGGATACAAAAGAGTATGGGGGGGTATGCTATCTGGGCCTGCTGGGAGTGAGGGAATTAAGAGAAGTCTTCAGGTCAATTTCTTTTATCTCACAATTTCCCCCAGCCCAGTCTTACTCAGAATTTGTGCAAAAAATTTTCACCATATGTTCTTTGATTCCTTTTGCTAGCAATAGCCTCCAAATATCAAAATGTTTTGGTATTCTTTAAGATCTTAATGTTCTTTAAAGATATTTTTTATTAACTGTAGCACATGAATCCAAGTTGAGACAGAGACCAAAGGTCATGATGGGCATTCTCAGTGAATGCAGAATAGGATTGACAAACAGTAGAAATGGGAGAAAGAAAAAGATGCAGCAATCATGTCACAAGCTATACACAGCTACATGTTTTCTGACAGAAATAAATTCTACCAGCCATTGTGTGTCCACAAGCAGAGAAGGGAGGCATGAGTCAGAGATTCATTTTTATCAAATTGCTAATAGTTCGACCAAAAACTCCAGTGTGATTCAATTATCTACACTTCCCTATTCCTAATATCAGAAATGCATTCAGCAAATTAAGGCCTTGAAAATGTATTTGCTGCCCCTCTAAAGTCTTTCCATTCTTCCTCTTCTCTCTTCCAACCCTCTAGCCCTGCCCTAAATTCCTTCCTTCTGTTTATTCATTAGTAGGGCTAGTGCTTTAATATTCTTTATTATCCATGAATTATCTGACAAAAAAACTGGGTATGGTTAAAATCAAGTTCCTCTGAAACAGTTCTAAAATACTGCATATAGAATTTAAGTAGGCTAATAAATACTTGGAATATCTACCATCTTTAAGATATTACAAATGAAGGATACAGGAACTTATGGTCTAGTGAAGAATTTACAATCTAGAAGGAAATGATAGCCTAGTGAGAGAGGAAGACAAAGCAATGTGGGTTTGCAATGGAAGAGGAACAAAGCACGGTAGGAGCACCAAGGAGAGGGGTGCTATTTCTGTCAAAAAGGAGACGGGAAATCCTCCTAAAGAAGGGAGATGATGGCTAATTGAAATAACCACTGGTTTTGAATAATAATTTTAAAAAGTAGTTATGAACTAGATCCTTCACTACATATAGGTTTTAGCAAAACATTAAATGTCAGGGAGGGAGGTTACATAAACTACTAAATGAAGACTAATTTATTTTTGCTATGACATCTGTTAATAACAACACTTTTCTGAAAGGCCATGTCCCAGTTAAATGCTTGTAGAGGGTGAGTTAAAAGGTAATATACAAGTAAACCTTGTAGACTTATACAACATCAGCATCTTTGAAAACTGTTCCAATGTCAAATTTAAGTGCCAAGACTAAGAGAGGCAGCAGGTGTCCTGGCTTTGCCAATGGAGGGACTTGAGTTCAAATCCCAGCTCTGCCACTCGTTAGTCCTATGACCTTTGATTCAGGTACTTTTTTGTTTTCTCAAAAGTTTTAGTTCTTTTCTCCTAGTAGAGAAATGTTATATAGATCTTACTATTGTACACACCTAAATGAAGTTTCTGGGGAAAAAAATCACTGTTTAGTCACAAATAACTTTGTTAATTTCTTTCATTATAAAAATCAACCCCCCTCCCCTCACTGTATAAGTTACAATTATATGCACAGGAAGATTGGCTTGTAATCCTACTAAGTGAAAATTTTACTAATAAATTTCTCACATAATTCATAGATAATAAAGAACATTAGAGCACTACCCTTGGAAAAGAAGAGTCAGAAGGAAGGAATTGATTCAGGGTCTGAGGGTTAGAGGAGAGAAGAGGAAGTCTGGAAAGCCTTGAGAGAGTCAGAAGAAGAAACTATTCATAGGTCCTTTAAGGTTTTTTTTTAATTCCCATATTTTTCCTAAAGATTTTCTATACATACCTGCCAAATATGAATTTCAAGTTGCTCTCTGTATGCTAGTATTCTTGATTTGTGCGCCTGTTTGACTCTTCAAGGGCTTTCATATTTATAATCATACTCATGACACCACAATGAATCTGGGCAGTGATTATTACCACCTACCTAACACCCCACCAGCAAACTAAACCCAACGCTAACTGAGTTTCCCTAGCACTGAGCTCACTAATAGAAGAGCCCAGTCTTAACTCAGATTTCATAATTCTAATTGCTAGGCACTCTTATCTTCAAGCTTGTGAGGTTCCCCTCCTCACCTTTTCTAATGGCGATATCATCCGTTTTGTTCTGGACATAATGCCAAGTGCTTTGCATGCAGTCTTGAATACCTAGAACCTCATTGCAAGTTAGGAAGGAGTATGCGTACTTTACAAATGAGGAACTAATGAGGCTCAGAGAGACTAAAAAACTTGTCCGAAATCCACAGTTAGTGAACGCCAGAGCCAAGATGCAAACCCACATTATTTAATATGCATTTCAAACGTCTTTTCCAAACAAATCTTGCTGCAGTTTTGTTCTCCATTAAAACTCCATAGCTTTCTGTGTCTCCTCTTTGGAATGAAGTCTACAAACACCCTCTCTTCCCTACCCACCATTCCACTATAAAGTCCTAAAGACCAGTGGTTGGCTTACTCTACTTTTAGTACCATGCCTAGCACTGTAACAGCTCAGATATATTTTTAAGTGAGCAGCACTACCCTTCAGAAAACCATTCCAAATAAACCAAAGCCAAGCCTGTGGCTCCAGCACTTAACTCCCATTGAAAATTAGTAAATGACAGGTTGCATCTGAATTAGTAGGATGTTCACTTCCATAGGAAGCAAATAGGTAGCCTCCTTTTACTTGCCAGTGAAATGAGAAAAAGTGATGACTTATACTTCCTTTGATGCTCATTCTTATCAGTCTTTGAAGTTGACTTTCCACTTGAGGCAAGACCTAGTATGACTAGGCAACAGCAGAAACTTCTAGATGGTGATATTTTTAAATCCTAATTATTTGATAAAGAAGATTAAAATAACTCATGGTTTCAAAACTTGTTTATGGCCTTGAGGTCCTCTCAACTTTCATCAGATCAGTTCACTCTCTTCTGTAGATCTAAGGGAAATTCTGGTTAGGGCAGATCTCTCTCTGGATTTAATCTCCATATGCTTTTCTTCCATTAATGTTCATAGGTGTCTACTGTTTTTCCTGGAAGCTCAGAGCAAGAGTACCAAAGCCTCAGAGATGGCAAAAGTTCATTGTTTGAACATCGTTTTTCAAGGGGAGGAAATAAACTCATGCCAACAGAGTATCCTCTGTCATAAAGTTTCAAATGGTAAGTTTCAAAACAAAATGAAAAGTTTTCATCGTTTCCTGAGGAAATAAATAAGGTCATAGAAGAGACAGCTTAATCTTTTGTTGGTCAGATGTATTTGAGGATATATATAAATTTGTCTCAAATGCTTAATAACCCTTAGACACCAGAAACTTAGAATAAGCTGTTTTGATGGGCTGACATTTGGGATGTGATTCACTAAGACAAGCAGACCATCAAGATGAATTTCTAATGTATGCTAAATAAAGATGATGGAGTCTGAAAATCTGGAGAAGCATTTAGCACTACTATTCCTTAAATGTCAGTATGTGCCCAAGTCCCCTCTCTGGAAATACTACAGGTGAAAATTCCTTCAATGACTGTTCATGTCTGCCTCAATGCCAAGAATATATAAGCTCTCATTCATGTGGACAACATCTCTTGAAGAGAAGGAAACTAACTTCGAATGGTTTAGTAATCACCTCAAAAACACATCTGTCAAAGTGAATCAGGCTGAAGGTTTAGAGAAATATCTCTTGTTGTTGTTGCTTTGTTCAACTGAGCAGAACCCTTTCCCCCCAGAAATCTGAAAAGCTGGCTCCCTCACATCCTTCAAGCCTCTCCTAAAAGTCAACTTCCCAATGACACCTTACCCCACCACCCTATTTAAAGCTGTAACCCTTCCCCAACCACCATCCACCTTCTTTCCCTGCTTGCTTTTATCAAAAACACTTATTACCAGCTGACAAACTACATATTTCACCATTTTACAGCATCTCTGATTCCCTCAAGCAAAATGCAAACTCCATGAGGGCAGGATTTTTTTTTTCCTGCTGTATCCCCCATGCCTAGAATATAGTTGCTTTGGCAGATATAGGCACTCAGTAAGTATTTGAGTGAATGTGTTAGTGAATAAATAATCTAGGCTTGGAATCTTATTAAAAGCAAAGCCATAAATTCAGAGATGTCAAGCAATAGTAGCTTTTCCTGTAATTTTTATAGGCCAGAATTTACCTTTAGTAAAACCACAGATTGCTTTTTTTTAATGTATATGCATGCAGTTCACACAGTTGGAGAGCTGTATACAAAACAGAATGTTTCAGGAGCGAAAACATGGCTTGTGAAATTTATCCTTTCTTTTTTTATTATTAACTCTCAAGCAGTTGCTGATGGTGGCAACTTGAGTATTCAAATACGTGGTGCTTTCTATGCTGGAGCTTAGGAAGAACAGCTTTTTTGTGGAAATGTAGGAAAAACACTGTAGGATGGAGAGAAAAGTCACTCTAAAATTCTGTGCCTGAGTTTCTCAGGTTATAAAACCCTTTCTCTGGAAAGGGGATGCTGTGAGAGTAAAAGTAAAGAGTAAAAGAAAATCCATTAAAAAATATAAATACTAGATATTATTGCTGTGAAGTTTTACACTTATTATTAATAAAGTTATGTACTTTGGCAACATGTTAACATTTAACAATTTAGGAAAATGTTGGACCATAGTGAAAACTATGCAATGTTTGAAAACATTTGGATAAATATGCTTCCAGTGACTTTGTCTTGAAGAGAAGATTGAGAAAGGCAATTCTGACTTTCCTATGGTTGGATTTTCTGAAAACAACTTATCCAATCTACAAATATAAAAAGAATTTAACATGTCTTAAGTTCGATCAAAATGAATGGTAAATAAAGTTAGCTATCAATTTAAGATTTAGTCCACTATTTTAAATAATCAAATTATACAGTTCAGGTTTTTCTGTGAAAGCTCTGAAATAATAGGGACCTATCTATCTATACGTCCATCCCTGAATAAAAATGACCCTAGAATTATAAACTGTAGTATATCTATATCAAGAAATATGAGAACTGACAATTCTAATAAATACATTCACTGTTGCCATGCCATGGTGGAAACTTTAGCCGACTCTGGTACACAGATATTTGGTGTTTCCTGTCTTTGGTAGAATGGCTGACTCTGAGAAACCTCAAAATGTGTTGGGGCCTTAAGATCCCCACCCCCTTCCAGATTGGTTCTGCTACAAAAAAAACTACTGCATGTGGTCTTGGCCACCCTGTTATTCCCTGGGACTCAGTTTCCATTTATGTAAAAGGAAACAGATGAATTATATTATCACAGAAGCATCAGAGAATGTTAGAACTAAAGGAGATTTGGGGACAATTTAGCCTAACATGTCTGCGTTATAGAAGAAACAAATTCTGAAGTGCCTGTATCTGTTGGATGTGCTAATTCTATTACTAATCTTTCCAGTCAGATTTTTACAGTAACTTCTCACTCCCTCCCCCAAGATGAAATGAAACTAAGCTCTCTATTTAAAAAACATCACAAAAGACATTATCTAAAATAAGAAAGATTATAGGGAGTAAATTTATGACCTATGACTAGCAATGTTTTTTTTTGAATTTTATTTAATTTTTTTTATACAGTAGGTTCTTATTAGTGATCCATTTTATACATATTAGTGTATACATGTCAATCCCAATCTCCCAATTCATCCCACCACACCCCCTACTCACTGCCACATTCCCCTGTTGGTGTCCATACATTTGTTCTCTACATCTGTGTCTCAATTTCTGCACTGCAAACCAGTTCATCTATACCATTCTTCTAGGTTCCACATATATCCGTTAATATGCGGTATATGTTTTTCTCTTTCTGACTTACTTCACTCTGTATGACAGTCTCTAGATACATCCACGTCTCTACAAATGACCCAATTTCGTCCCTTTTTATGGCTGAGTAATATTCCATTGTATATACGTACCACATCATCTTTATCCATTAATTGGTTGATGGGCATTTAGGTTGCTTCCATGATGTGGCTATTGTAAATAGTGCCGCAATGAACATGGGGGTGCATGTGTCTTTTTGAATTATGTTTTTTTCTGGATATATTCCCAGTAGTGGTATTGCTGGGTCATATGGTTATTCTATTTTTAGTTTTAAGGAACCTCCATACTGTTCTCCATAGTGACTGTATCAAGTTACATTCCCACCAACAGTGCAAGAGGGTTCACTTTTCTCCGCACGTCCCCAACATTTATCGTTTGTAGATTTTTTGATGATGGCCATTCTAACTGGTGTGAGGTGATACCTCATTGTAGTTTTGATTTGCATTTCTCTAATAATTAGTGATGTTGAGCAGCTTTTCATGTGCTTCTTGGCCATCTGTATGTCTTCTTTGGAGAAATATCTATTTAAATCTTCTGCCCAATTATAGACTGGGTTGTTTGGTTTTTTATTATTGAGTTGCATGACCTGTTTATATATTTTGGAGCTTAATCCTTTGTCCATTGATTGGTTTGCAAATATGTTCTGCCATTCTGAGGGTTGTTTTCTCATCTTGTTTGTAGTTTCCTTTGCTTTGCAAAAGCTTTTAAATTTCATTAGGTCCCATTTGTTTCTTTTTGTTTTTATTTCCATTACTCTAGGAGGTGGACCAAAAAAGATCTTGCTGTGATTTATGTCAAAGAGTGTTCTTCCTATGTTTTCCTCTAAGAGTTTTATAGTGTCCAGTCTTACATTTAGGTCTCTAACCCATTTTGAGTTTATTTTTGTGTATGTTCTTAAGGAGTGTTCTAATTTCATTCTTTTACATGTAGCTGTCCAGTTTTCCCAGCACCACTTATTGAAGAGACTATCTTTTCTCCATTGTATATCCTTGCCTCCTTTGTCATCGATTAGTTGACCATAGGTGCATGGATTTATCTCTGGGCTTTCTATCCTGTTCCATTGATCTATATTTCTATTTTTGTGCCAGAACCATATTGTCTTGATTACTGTAGCTTTGTAGTATAGTCTGAAGTCAGGGAATCTGATTCCTCTGGCTCTGTTTTATTCCCCTAAGGCTGCTTTGGCTATTCAGGGTCTTTTGTGTCTCCATACAAATTTTAAGATTTTTATTTCTAGTTCTGTAAAAAATGCCATTGGTAATTTAATAGGGATTGTACTGAATCTGTAGATTGCTTTGGGTAGTATAGTCATTTTCACAATGTTGATTCTTCCAATCCAAGAACATGGTATATCTCTCCATCTGTTGGTATCATCTTTAATTTCTTTCATCAGTGTCTTACAGTTTTCTGCATACAGGTCATTTGTCTCCCTAGGTAGGTTTATACCTAGGTATTTTATTCTTTTTGTTGCAATGGTAAATGGGAGTGTTTCCTTAATTTCTCTTTCAGATTTTTCATCATTAGTGTATAGGAATGCCAGAGATTTCTGTGCATTAATTTTGTATCCTCCTACTTTGCCAAATTCATTGATTAGCTCTAGTAGTTTTCTGATAGCATCTTTAGGATTCTCTGTGTATAGATCATGTCATCTGCAAACAGTGACATCTTCTTGTTTTCTGATTTGGATTCCTTTTATTTCTTTTTCTTCTCTGACTGCTGTGTCTAAAACTTCCAAAACAATATTGAATAATAGTGGTGAGAGTGGACAACCTTGTCTTGTTCCTGATCTTAGAGGAAATGCTTTCAGTTTTCCACGATTGAGAATGATGCTTGCTGTGGGTTTGTCATATATGCCCTTCATTATGTTGAGGTAGGTTCCCTCTAGGCCCACTTTCTGGATAGCTTTTATCATAAATGGGTGTTGAATTTTGTCAAAAGCTTTTTCTGCATCTATTGAGATGATCATATGGTTTTTATTCTTCAGTTTGTTAATATGGTGTATCACATTGATTGATTTGCATATATTGATGAATCCTTGCATCTCTGGGATAAATCCCACTTGATCATGGTGTATGATCCTTTTCATGTGCTGTTGGATTCTGTTTGCTAGTATTTTGTTGAGGATTTTTGCATCTATATTAGTGATTTTGGTCTGTAATTTTCTTTTTTTGTAGTATCTTTGTCTGGTTTTGGTATCAACGTGATGGTGCCCTCATAGAATGAGTTTGGGAGTGTTCCTTCCTCTGCAATATTTTGGAAGAGTTTGAGAAGGATGGGTGTTAGCTCTTCTGCAAATGTTTGCTAGAATTCACCTGTGAAGCCATCTGGTCCTGGACTTTTGTTTGTTGGAAGATTTTAAATCACAGTTTCAATTTCATTACTTGTGATTGGTCTGTTCATATTTTCTATTTCTTCCTGGTTCAGTCTTAGAAGGTTATACCTTTCTAAGAATTTGTCCATTTCTTCCAGGGTGTCCATTTTATTGGCATAGAGTTGCTTGCAGTAGTCTCTTATGATGCTTTGTATTTCTGTGGTGTCCTTTGTAACTTCTCCTTTTTTATTTCTAATTTTATTGATTTGAGTCCTCTCCCTCTTTTTCTTGATGAGTCTGGCTAATGGTTTATCAATTATTTTTTATCTTCTCAAAGAACCAGCTTTTAGTTTTATTGATCTTTGCTATCGTTTTCTTTGCTTCTATTTCACTTATTTCTGCTCTGATCTTTATGATTTCCTTCTTTCTACCAACTTTGGGTTTTGTTTGTTCTTCTTTTTCTAGTTCCTTTAGGTGTAAGGTTAGATTGTTTATTTGAGCTTTTTCTTGTTTCTTGAGGTAGGCTTGTGTTGCTATAAACTTCCCTCTTAGAACTGCTTTTGCTGCATCCCATATGTTTTGGATAGTCATGTTGTTGTTGTAATTTGTCTCTAGGTATTTTTTGATTTCCTCTTTGATTTCTTCAGTGATCTATTGGTTATTTAATGACGTACTGTTTAGCCTCCATGTGTTTGTGTTTTTTATGTTTTTTTCCCTGTAATTGATTTCTAATCTCATAGCATTGTGGTCAGAAAATATGCTTGATATGACTTCAATTTTCTTAAAAGTTACTGATGCTCATTTGTGACCCAAGATGTGATCTATCCTGGAGAATGTTCCATGTGCACTTGAGAAGGAAGTGTAATCTGCTCTTTTTGGATCCAGTGTCCTATAAATATCAGTTAAATCTATCTCGTTTATTGTGTCATTAAAGCTTGTGTTTCCTTATTAATTTTCTGTTTGGATGATCTGTCCATTGGTGTAAGTGAGGTGTTAAAGTCCCCCACTATTATTGTGTTACTGTCGATTTCCTCTTTTAGAGCTGTTAGCAGTTGCCTTATGTATTGAGGTGATCCTGTGTTGGGTGCATATATATTTATAATTGTTATATCTTTTCTTGGATTGATCCCTTGATCATTATGTAGTGTCCTTCCTTGTCTCTTGTAACAGTCTTTATTTTAAAGTCTATGTTATCTGATATGAGTATTGCTACTCAAGCTTTCTTTTGATTTCCATTTGCATGGTATATCTTTTTCCATCCCTTCACTTTCAGTCTGTAAGTGTCCCTAGGTCTGAAGTGGGTCTCTTGTAGACAGCATATATATGGGTCTTCTTTTTGTATCCATTCAGGCAGTCTGTGTCTTTTGGTTGGAGCATTTAATCCATTCACAGTTAAGGGAAGTATCGATATGTATGTGCCTATTATCAATTTCTTAATTGTTTTGGGTTTGTTTTTGTAGGTCCTTTTCTTCTCTTGTGTTTCCCACTTAAAGATGTTCCTTTAGCATTTGTTGTAGAGATGGTTTGGTGGTGATGAATTCTCTTAACTTTTGTTTGTGTGTAAAGCTTTTGATTTCTCTGTCAAATCTGAATGAGATCCTTGCAGGGTAGAGTTGTCTTGGCTGTAGGTTTTTCCCTTTCATCACTTTAAATATGTCATGACACTCCCTTCTGGCTTGTGGAGTTTCTGCTGAGAAATCAGCTGTTAACCTTATGGGAGTTCCCTTGTATATTATTTGTCATTTTTCCCTTGTTGCTTTCAATAATTTTCCTTTGTCTTTAATTTTTGTCAGTTTGATTACTATGTGTCTAGGTGTGTTTCTCCTTGGGTTTATATTGCCTGGGACTCTCTGTGCTTCCTGGACTTGGGTGGCTATTTCCTTTCCCATGTTAGGGAAGTTTTCGACCATAATCTCTTCAAATATTTTCTCGGGTCCTTTCGCTCTCTCTTCTCCTTCTGCAACCCCTATAATGTGAATGTTGTTGCGTTTAATGTTGTCCCAGAGGTCTCTTAGGCTGTCTTCATTTCTTTTCATTTTTTTTTCCTCTGTTTTGCAGCAGTGAATTCCACCATTCTGTCCTCCAGGTCACTTATCCGTTCTTCTGCCTCAGTTATTCTGCTATTGATTCCTTCTAGTGTATTTTTCATTTCAGTTATTGTATTGTTCATCTCTGTTTGTTTGTTGTTTAATTCTTCTAGGTGTTTGTTCTTTAATTCTTCTAGGTCTTTGTTAATCATTTCTTGCACCTTCTTGATCTTTGCCTCCATTCTTTTTCCGAGGTCCTGGATCATCTTCACTATCATTATTCTGAATTCTTTTTCTGAAAGGTTGCCTATCTCCCCTTCATTTAGCTGTTTTTCTGTGGTTTTATCTTGTTCCTTCATCTGGTACATAGCCCTCTGCATTTTCATCTTGTCTATCTTTCTGTGAATGTGGTTTCTGTTCCACAGACTGCAGGATATAGTTCTTCTTGCTTCTGCTGTCTGCCTTCTGGTGGATGAGGCTATCTAAGAGGCTTGTGCAATTTTCTTGATGGGAGGGACTGGTGGTGGGTAGAGCTGGTGTTGCTCTGGTGGGCAGAGCTCAGTAAAACTTTAATCTGCTTGACTGCTGATGGGTGGGGCTGGGTTCCCTCCCTGTTTGTTGTTTGGCCTGAGGTGACTCAGCACTGGAGCCTGCCCTTTGGTGGGGTAATGGCGGACTCTGGGAGGGCTCACACCAATGAGTACTTCCCAGAACCTCTGTTGCCAATGTCCTTGTCCTTATGGTGAGCCACAGCCACCTCCTGCCTCTGCAGGAGACCCTCCAACACTAGCAGGTATGTCTGGTTCAATCTCCTATGGGGTCATTGCTCCTTCCCCTGGGTCCTGATGCTCACACTACTTTGTGTGTGCCTTCCAGTAGTGGAGTCTCTATTTCCCCCAGTCCTGTTGAAGTCCTGCAATCAAATCCTGCTCTACTTCAAAGTCTGATTGTCTAGGATTTCTTCCTCCCATTGCCGGACCCCCACGTTGAGAAGCCTGATGTGTGGCTCAGAACCTTCTCTCCAGTGGTTGGACTTCTGTGGTATAAGTGTTCTCCAGTTTGTGAGTCACCCATCCAGCAGTTATGGGATTTGATTTTATTGTGATTGTGCCCCTCCTACTATCTCATGGTGGCTTCTCCTTTGTCTTCGAATGTGGGGTATCCTTTTTGGTGAGTTCCAGTGTCTTCCTGTTGATGATTGCTAAGCAGTTAGTTGTGATTCTGGTGCTCTCACAAGAGGGAATGAGTGCACGTCCTTCTGCTGTGCCATCTTGAACCAATCTCCAGCAATGTCATTCTTAATCATTCCCTCAATTTGAAATATTTTTCACTTGCCTAAGAATGAGAAATGGGTACACATTAAAATGTAACTATATATCATATGTACTCCAATTAATACTTCTTGGGGAGCAAGAGTTGATGACAAAATTTATTGAACCTCTACTATTTGGGAAGCATTTTACATTCATTATTTTATTCAGTTCTTTAATCAATGGTAACTGTCATCATTTCCATTTTGTAAATTCAGTATCATGGCAGTTAAATAATTTGTCCTAAAATAGATTACCAAGCAAGTGAATTGCAAAGCTGGGATTCAATATCTAGTCTTACTGGCCTCAAAGCTTAGGGACTTTTCACTATTCTACATGGTCTGACTAAAGAGAAAATTTTGTTTCATAATTTTGGGGTAGACTAGAGTTATCTACTTTTGGATAAAAGCCTCTTAATAGCTCAGTGACTTGACAGTGCACAGAGAGAGCAGAATGTCTGGGTCAACATGGAGCAGTTCCTCATTTGGATCTCTCTTTCCCACCAAAATAGAAATAAGGGATAGAATATTTAAGTGTTAAAAGGCATAGGACCACACTCAAAAATAGAAAGGGAAAATCTTCATGTTACAGAAGCAGAGGGAGCCCAGAGCAATAGCAGAGATTACAGTATTATAACCCAGATGGAGTCATAACCATATATATGTACTAGAGATGGTACTTTAGGGACTGTAGGTATGGAAGTCAAATCGGCCACACACACAGCAGGGAACAGGAAACGGCTCCCCATGTGAGCCCAGGAAGTAGGACCATACTGCCTGCCTATTTAAAAGAGCTGAAATAGCTCTACCCACTTACACAGTTACAATTAGAGACATTCCATTTGAGTACAGAAAGACTGCATGATATCTGCACCCATACTGTTGCATAACTGCCATAGTTGCTGAAACAACATTTGATAAAATTTAATATCTATGCTGGGTTAAAACCATTCATAAAATGACAACAGATGGATATTTTCTAGTTATTTCTAAATACAAAATCCATTAGCAAGCTTAATAGGAAACAACTAGAAGATGAAAACTGGCTTCTAGCTAACACACTTAGACAAAGAAGAAAGAGAGAAAGACAGAAAAGAAAGAAATATATGCTGTAAAACTTGGAGGAAAAAAGCAAAATTAACATTATTTCCACATGATTGCATTGTAGTACTTGAAAAGCCACGAGATTCAAAATCAAAACTATTACAAGCTATATGAAGTTTTAGGCACAAATATAAACAGCCTTCAATAAAAAAACACAACCATTAAAAAACATAATATATACAATATGTTTAGCCAAAGATAATATAGCTACATAATAATTAGCAAAAAAAATAAAAATATTCTAAGAAGGAAACTTTAGAATGCTCCTGAGAGACAGAATAATACTTGATCAAAAGAAAAACTTACCTCTCCTTACACAAGGTTTATAGCATACGGTTACTAATTTTCCCAAAATTAGTCTGCAGGTCTAAAGCATCCCAACAAAATAAGAACTTATTTTCTTTGGAAATAAACAAGCTGATTCAAAAGTTCATATGAAGAAATAAACAAGCAGTAATAGACACTAAATCGTAATGTTTATGTTATGGAATTAACTGTGTCCTCCCTAATTCATGTTCATAGGGTTGAAGCCCTAACCTGCAATACGTTAGAATGTGACTATATTTGGAGATAGAGCCTTTAAAGTGGTAATTAAGTTAAAATGTGTCCTCTAGGGTGGGCCCTAATCCAATCTGACTAGTGTCCTTATAAGAACAGATTAGGATACACAGAGAGACACCAGGGATATTCATGTATAGATGAAAGGACATATAAGGCCAATGCAAGAAGGTGACCATCTACAAGGCAAGGAAAGGAGCCTCAGGAGAAAGCAAACCTGTCCACACCTTCATCTTTGACTTCTGGCCTCCAGAATTGTTAGAAAATGAATTTGTTGTTTAAGCCAGCCACTCTGTGATCTTTTGTTATGGCAGTCCTAGCAGACTAACACAATTTAACCCACAAGCCCCTCTGAGTTCAGTAACACGCCTTACACAAATATTCATTGAAAATCTAGTAAGAGGCATATACTGGGATTGTTTCAGAAAGGAAAGCTTATACCTGCAAGATTTTTAGGACCTGACAAACAGTTCTTTAAGCAATTTAATAATCTTCCATAAGGAGAAGTCTGGAGCTAGGAAGCCCAGGATTGGTTCCTCAACTCAAAGTCATCAAAAAGCCAGCCTATTCATAACCTCTTGCTCAGCCATCTTCAGCTTTTGGGCTTTTTGGTGTTTATGCTATTGTAACCTCGATGAAACAACTCAGCTACCAGAGCTTCAGGCATGACTGTATCACATCAGCATCACAGACTATAAGAAAGAAGGAGAGGGCTTCCCTGGTGGCGCAGTGGTT
Source organism: Phocoena phocoena (assembly GCF_963924675.1). NCBI lineage: Eukaryota > Metazoa > Chordata > Mammalia > Artiodactyla > Phocoenidae > Phocoena > Phocoena phocoena. The sequence goes on along the minus strand of NC_089222.1, from coordinate 33,089,719 downwards.
GAGAGTCCGCCTGCCGATGCAGGGGACACGGGTTCGTGCCCCGGTCTGGGAGGATCCCGCGTGCCGCGGAGCGGCTGGGCCCGTGAGCCATGGCCGCTGAGCCTGTGCGTCCGGAGCCTGTCCTCCGCAACGGGAGAGGCCACAGCAGTGAGAGGCCCGCGTAACGCATTAAAAAAAAAAAAAAAAAAAAAAAGAAAGAAGGAGAGCAAACCTCACAGGGCTATCTTTTTTTTTTTTTTTTTTTATGGTCAATCAATTTTTTTTTCCACATCTTCATTGGAGTATAATTGCTTTACAATGGTGTGTTAGTTTCTGCCTTACAACAAAATGAATCAGCCATACATATACATATGTTCCCATACCTCTTCCCTCTTGTATTTCCCTCCCTCCCTCCCACCCTCCCTATCCCACCCCTCCAGGTGGTCACAAAGCGCCAAGCTGATCTCCCTGTGCTATGCGGCTGCTTCCCACTAGCTGTCTACCTTACGTTTGGTAGTGTATATATGTCCATGCCTCTCTCTCGCTTTGTCACAGCTATCTTTTTAATACATAAAGAAAAGCTTTCCCCCAACCCCCTAGCTGACTTTCTTTCATGCTTGGTAATATTAATGTGATATACACATGCATCCATTCTTTCCACGCAAAATTACTGCACATAAGTATCAGGCAAATACCCTTTCTTATGAGTTATTAATAATCTGGCCCTGAATATTGGGCACAATCATTAATTATAGAGCTGAGGAGAGCTTCTTGCTTGAATTACTATAGGAATCACCCATGTGTCTTCTACCCACTGAAAACCCTGTTAAAATAACAGTAATTTGCTAAACTGGTTAGAGTAAATAATCCAACTCACAATATTTTTCCTCCTGGTCTTCTCAGTTACCATATATAAATATATCAGAGTATTTACAGCACATTCTCTAGATACAGATTTAGGTGACATGAGGGATATAAAAAGATTTTCCATGCACAAGATCCTTTCAGATTTATTAGGGAAATAAGACCTATGTTCAAAAGAAAATGTGAGCAAGAATGAAATATTCCTATATAAGTAATACTTCTATTTTAAATTGTCATTCTGTTTAGTTGGCAGTTTCCCAAACTTACACACCTGTTCCTTTAACCTACAATTCTCTTCCTTTCTCTCCCTCTTCCTCCATATGCCTTGAAACTCAGATTGAGCATTAGCTCCAGTATAAAACTTTGTCCAGCCATCCACACCTTCTTTGTGTACCCTCTGCAAAATGTTTCAACAGCACAAGCTATCAATTCTTGCATGTATTTGTTTGCAGGCTTGTCTCATGCAAGATTACACTCATTCAACTTTGTGTACCTGACAACTAGCACAACACTGGAAACAGAGGAGATCAACCAAATATGTGAATAAAACAATGGGAGTTTGACTATTTAAAAAGGAGACAAGAATACAATACTATAAGGACCAAAAGAACTAAAGAAGCACAGGAGTCATTTGAGATCCCTTCATGGTGAAGGAATTAACTAGAACTAGAAGCATGCTTACCCTAAAAGAAAAATATCTGGTCTTTGAATTAATTTTAAGTTATTTGCAGTGAGAAATAAGATCATACTTTACTGTTCCTGGGCTACAAACTTTGAAGACTAAATACATTTTCCTGCTTCTGTGCTAAACAGAACTGGGACTGGGCAAAAGCAACTTAGCAGCTTGCTATAGGAAATACTTGCTTTGGAAGATAAGTCTATGAACCAACCAAAATAGCTTACTTATAAAGACTAATAGCTCACTTCAAGACCTTCTCCTTATCATGTCCACCAAACCAAAGCTACTTTGTTATAAATTTTGCCAATCCCAGTTTCCTCCCTTGCAATATCAGCCTTAAAAATCACCTAGAGCCCTATATACTTGCTCCTGGAAATTCTCCCTTCACAGACCTGGCTAACAATCTATCATACTGGTGTTCTTTCTTACTGTAAGTCTAACAAACTCAGATTTGCATGATCAACATGTGTTTCTGATGGTCTTTTGGTGGAGCTAAAGGCCAATAGTAGCCTTAAAATGAATTTGACATATACCCAGCTTTGAAGAAAGTATATCTGATATAGGAAAGCAACTTTTGTGTTGTTTACCTTAGATTTTATTCTTCTCCCCAAATATGAGGAGGCATGAGTAATTTACCAAAACCCGAAGTATTTTTGTTCATTTTTAAAGTGACAGCTAAAGTTATCAATTTTTTCCCTTGCTTCCTCTGTTAAGAATTATTTCCTCATATTTTAATACTCAAATTTATTGACTGGTATTACCTTAAAAATAACCATTTATTTCATTTATTTTTAACAGCTTTATTAGGGCCTAAGTATTTATTATAGGAAATGTACATTTCCTCTAAAAGAATTCCCAAGACATAAAACCACTGTCTCCTTTTCAAAATGTTTTAACCTAATGAATATCCATGAGAAAGAAAATATACTGTCACCATTCTATTACAAGATGTTATTTATAGAAATTTTATATATTTCAGTTGCTTTACTATATCAAGTTACAACTGGTTGTCATCATCTCTGAAACCTGAAATCTATAATCTATGTTGGATGAATGAAACAAAAATGAAAAAAAAGTAGAATAAATGCTTGGTAAATAAATAAATGGATAAATGAATTGTTATAAATTGACATAATTCCAGGAAGAAACAGGTGCCTAAGTATTTCAATGAATATGTTGTCATTTTAAGAATTACTGACTGCCAATATTTCTTTATCTGTTATCCTTCAAAAGGCTCATATCCATCTACCTTTGTGTGCTATTTTAATCATTATTTTTTATAGCCCATATGTTTTATTTTCCATTTTCCTTTATTGTTTCCTTTTAGCATTACTTGTTTCCTTTTGTAGTTTATTTGATCCATAAGGATCTTATAAAGAAAGTATTTTTTAAATTAATTCAACATTGCTAGGTTCTCATTAACTTCATTTCATATGCTTAGCATAACTTCGACCTCTTATTTACACCTTAGTGCAAATTTCTTCACTTTCTTGGAGTTTAAGTAAAAAATGGTATACAACATTGTAAATCAACTATACGCCAATAAAAATCAATTTAAAAAAGGTGGAACAATTAAAACACAGCATGGAACAATAAGGGAAAAACTACTGTTTTTAGATACTAGTTGTAATAAGTGATAAAGAAATTTTTAAAAGGAAATTCTATATTTACATAGATGAGATAAATATAAAAATTCTAAAGGAAAAACACTAACTAAGAAGAAAGTAATGCATACATTAAAGACATATGAAAAAGTACATTTAGGTGAATTAATTTTCATTGCTTTAAATCACAAGACAAAGTTTGGCATTCAGTCTTCTAAATAAAATGGTTTTTAGCTATGTCTTGATCAAATGTCACATTAGAGACTAGAACACCGTATGGCTCATAGTGGAGGCTCAATACATGTTTCTTCGAATATATCTAACAAACTTACCAAAAATTGTAATGTTAAAATTTTCTGTCCTCAGCAAATGTTAACAGATTGCAGAAGGCCACAGGCTTCTGGATTATTGTATCATTAAGGGAACAGCTGCCACTATTTTTAATGAGGTTCCTTTTCCAATGACGTAAGCAAAATTATTAGGTTATAGGTTTTCTAATACCCAATATCAAATATCAGCCTGATCATTTTCACTGGTAAGAGCAAAGTTTTTACAAGTCCCCTTTCTCTGAAACCATCAAAGATTACAATGACTACCCCTAACTGTTAAGGCTATTTGAAAAGCTGATATGTCTCAAAACCTCAGAAGGGATACTCCTATAGGTAATGGACTTTATTCAAAGAAGTCTGATTTCAACTCAATCCAAAAATCATTTCTTAGTTCTCATTGTGTGCAAGCAAAGCTTTGGACCAGGCACTGAGGGGCTATGGAGACCAGAAGACACAGAGGATGATCTTAAGGAACTTGCCCTCAAGGAGCTGGCCTTCAAGTTAAAGAATAATAAACACAAATAGGCAGTGCACTCAGCAGTCCCACAGATCTCTCTCTTGCTCCAACGATGTTTGGACGGAACAGACCGCAGGGACATCCCTTGCTCCAGCCTCAGACCACTCTCCAACCTTTTTTCCAGTCACAACCTTTGGAATCAGCCACTCAGCTATCCTTCGTCACCAGGACTAGCCAACACCATTTTTTGAGCTTAACTTCTTATTACCAATCAACCATGAGCTCCCAGATTTGTCAGAATTATTCCACCGAGGGGGAGGTCGCTATCAACCGCCTGGTCAACATGCATCTGCAGGCCTCCTACACCTACCTCTCTTTGGACTTCTATTTCAACTGTGACTATTTGGCTCTGAAGGGCATGGGCCACTTTTTCCGTGAACTGACTGAGGAGAAGTGCGAGGGTGCCAAGAGTCTCTTGAAAATGCAAAAGCAGCACGATGGTCATGCCCTCTTCCAGGATGTGCAGAAGCCATCTCAAAATGAGTGGGGTAAAACCCAGGACGCTATGGAAGCTGCCATTCTCATGGAGAAGAACCTGAACCAGGCCCTTTTGGATCTGCATGTCCTGGGTTCTGCCTGTGCAGGCCCCCACCTCTGTGACTTCCTAGAGAGCCACCTCCCAGATGAGGAGGTGAAACTCATCAAGATGGGTGACCACCTGACCAACCTCTGCAGGCTGGATGATCTCTAGGTTTGCCTGAGCAAGAATCCCTTCGAAAGGCTCACGCTCAAGCATGACTAGGAGCCTCCGGAGCCCAGTGGTCTTTGAGGAGCCCTCTCTGGTGTCAGGGCTTCTGCCTGAAGCCCCTCTCTGCAGAAACTAGGCAACTTTTTAACCACTCTGGAGCACTCTAACCCAAGCCTTGGACCAAATGGAAACAGTAAAGCTTTTTGAAGCAAAAAAAAAAAAAAAAAAGAAGAAAGAAAGAAAGAAAAGAAACACAAATAACTGTAATTCAAAGTAAAGTGACATATTTGTACAAATGGGGATAAAAGAAATATGATTGGGAGACACAGGGAGAGGGGTTATGATCTCCAAAAGTGAAACTAGAAAAGCTTTCAGGATTTTCTAGTTACTGATTAAGTATTATGTCAAATACAATTGTGAGGAAGAGAGAGAAGATATTTTAGGTGAAACAGAGACAAAGATGTCTGCATATGCATGGCCTGGACAGAGACAGTGAAGATTATGGAATATGGGAGGATATACTGCAAAGAAAAATTGGAAATGTGTCAGGGACAAGATTGTGAAGACCTTGAATATCATGCTAAGGAATTTGTATTTATACCCTCTGCCCCACATACATGTTCCAACAGTAGCCAAGATCTTAGCTATACTAGAATTGCTTCAGGAAGATCATACTGTCTAAGACTCATTTACCCCTTGTTGCACTTTCAGAATATTGATTCTTGGTTGCTTATTCATATTTTCAGGTTAAAAACAAACAAACCAATAAAAAGCCTTGTATTGAGCTAATCTTTAATACAATGAATTTTTTTGTTAACTTGTAACTAACCCTTTCTCCCACTTATTGAGCCACTGGCAATACAAACAATGTCTGGTTGACAGTTTCCCCATCTCAGCTCTGTGCAGGAAATCTACATGTTTCTCATGAAAGTCATGTGGCAAGAGCACCTCACATTTATATAGTGCTTTACTGTTTGCCACCTATTTTCAAATACATTGTGACTCTGTCACATAGTGTAACACTTTACTGTGCCCTGTAATTTGACAAACATTATACCAAGCTCTTTATATTCAGCCCTATTTAGAAATGAGAATATTAAGAGTTATAGACATTAAGAGACTTCACAATGTCACAGAGCTAATAACTAGAAATAAGATCAGGGCTGACTCTAGAATTTGTACATTAACCATCATGCTATATTATTTCCTTTATAAACACACATACCCCAAAACTAGTTATGACATTTTCATCAAGCCAACAACACATTTTTGTAAGTCAATGACTTTCTAGACTTTGTTCTTCTAAATTCTTAATTTAATTCAGACTACTATTAAATTGATCTTACTGCTTCAATGCATCCAAAACTATCAAAAATGTATCTTTTAATCATTACATATCTGGACTATGCCAGCCAAGAGAACAATGCATTTGGAGTTATATGCCACAGCTTATGCATTAAAGGATATTATTAAAGGATAAATGGAGAAGGCAGACAGACAGCAGAAGCAAGAAGAACTACAATCCTGCAGCCTGTGGAAAGAAAACCACATTCACAGAAAGATAGACAAAATGAAAAGACAGAGGACTATGTACCAGATGAAGGAACAAGATAAAACCACAGAAAAACAACTAAATGAAGTGGAGATAGGCAACCTTCCAGAAAAAGAACTCAGAATAATGATAGTGAAGATGATCCAGGACCTCAGAAAAGGATGGAGGCAAAGGTCGAGAAGATGCAAGAAATGATTAACAAAGACCTAGAAGAATTAAAGAACAAACAGATGAACAATACAATAACTGAAATGAAAAATACACTAGAAGAAATCAATAGCAGAATAACTGAGGCAGAAGAATGAGTAAGTGACCTGGAAGACAGAATGGTGTAATTCACTGCTGCGGAACAGAATAAAGAAAAAAGAATGAAAAGAAATGAAGACAGCCTATGAGACCTGTGGGACAACATTAAATGCAACAACACTCACATTATAGGGGTCACAGAAGGAGTAGAGAGAGAGAAAGGACCCAAGAAAATATTTGAAGAGATTATACTCGAAAACTTCCCTAACAGGAAAAGGAAAAGGAAATAGGCACCCAAGTCCAGGAAGCACAGAGAGTCCCAGGCAGGATAAACCCAAGGAGAAACACATCTAGACACATAGTAATCAAATTGACAAAAATTAAAGGCAAAGAAAAATTATTGAAAGCAACAAGGGAAAAATGACAAATAACATACAAGAGAACTCCCATAAAGTTAACAGCTGATTTCTCAGCAGAAACTCTACAAGCCAGAAGGGAGTGGCATGATATATTTAAAGGGATGAAAGGGAAGAACCTACAACCAAGATTACTCTACCTGGCAAGGATCTCATTCAGATTCAATGGGGAAATCAAAAGTTTTACAGACAAGCAAAAGTTAAGAGAATTCAGCACCACGAAACCAGCTCTACAACAAATGCTAAAGGAACTTCTCTAAGTGGGAAACACAAGAGAAGAAAAGGACCTAGAAAAACAAACCCATAACAATTAAGAAAATGGTAATAGGAACATACATATTGATAATTACCTTAAACGTGAATGGATTAAATGCTCCAACCAAAAGACACAGGCTGGCTGATGGATACAAAAACAAGACCCGTATATATGCTGTCTACAAGAGACAGCAGACCCACTTCAGACCTAGGGACACATACAGAATGAAAGTGAGGGGATGGAAAAAAGATATTCCATGCAAATGGAAATCAAAAGAAAGCTGGAGTAGCAATACTCATATCAGATAACATAGACTTTAAAATAAAGAATGTTACAAGAGACAAGGAAAGACACTACATAATGATCAAGGGATCAATCCTAGAAGAAGATATAACAATTATAAATATATATGCACCCAACATAGGAGCACCTCAATACATAAGGCAAATGCTCACAGCTATAAAAGAGGAAATCGACAGCAACACAGTAATAGTGGGGGACTTTAACACCTCACTTACACCAATGGACAGATCATCCAGACAGAAAATTAATAAGGAAACACAAGCTTTAAATGACACAATAGACCAGATAGACTTAATTGATATTTGTAGGACATTCCATCCAAAAACAGCAGATTACACTTTCTTCTCAAATGCACACGGAACATTCTCCAGGAGAGATCACATCCTGGGTCATAAATCAAGCCTTGGTAAATTTAAGAAAATTGAAATCATATCAAGCATCTTTTCCGACCAAAATGCTATGAGATTAGAAGTAAATTACAGGGAAAAAGGTGTAAAAAACACAAACACATGGAGGCTAAACAATACATTACTAAATAACGAAGAGATCACTGAAGAAATCAAAGAGGAAATCAAAAAATACCTAGAGACAAATTACAATAAAAACACGACTATCCAAAACCTATGGGATGCAGCAAAAGCAGTTCTAAGAGGGAAGTTTATAGCAACACAAGCCTACCTCAAGAAACAAGAAAGGGCTTCCCTGGTGGCGCAGTGGTTGAGAGTCCGCCTGCCGATGCAGGGGACGTGGGTTTGTGCCCCGGTCCGGGAGGATCCCACGTGCCGCGGAGTGGCTGGGCCCGTGAGCCATGGCCGCTGGGCTGCGCGTCTGGAGCCTGTGCTCCGCAACGGGATAGGCCACAGCAGTGAGAGGCCCGCGTACTGCAAAAAAAAAAAAAAAAAAAAAGAGACAAGAAAAATCTCAAATAAACAATCTAACCTTACACCTAAAGGAACTAGAGAAAGAAGAACAAACAAAACCCAAAATTAGCAGAAGGAAAGAAATCATAAAGATCAGAGCAGAAATAAATGAAATAGAAACAAAGGAAACAGTAGCAAAGATCAATAAAACTAAAAGCTGTTTCTTTGAGAAGATTAAAAAAAAGGATAAACCTTTAGCCAGACTCATCAAGAAAAAGAGGGAGAGGACTCAAATCAATAAAATTAGAAATAAAAAAGGAGAAGTTACAAAGGACATCACAGAAATACAAAGCATCATAAGAGACTACTGCAAGCAACTCTATGCCAATAAAATGGACACCCAGGAAGAAATGGACAAATTCTTAGAAAGGTATAACCTTCCAAGATTGAACCAGGAAGAAATAGAAAATATGAACAGACCAATCACAAGTAATGAAATTGAAACTGTGATTTAAAATCTCCCAACAAACAAAAGTCCAGGACCAGATGGTTTCACAGGTGAATTCTAGCAAACATTTAGAGAAGAACTAACACCCATCCTTCTCAAACTCTTCCAAAAAATTGCAGAAGAAGGAACACTCCCAAACTCATTCTATGAGGCCACCATCACCCTGATACCAAAACCAGACAAAGATACTACAAAAAGGAAAATTACAGACCAAAATCACTGATGACTACAGATGCAAAAATCCTCAACAAAATACCAGCAAACAGAATCTAACAACACATTAAAAGGATAATACACCACAATCAAGTGGGATTTATCCCAGAGATGCAAGGATTCATCAATATATGCAAATCAATAGATGTGATACACCATATTAACAAACTGAAGAATAAAAACCATATCATCATCTCCATAGATGCAAAGGAAGCTTTTGACAAAATTCATTCAACACCCATTTATGATAAAAACTCTCCAGAAAGTGGGCCGAGAGGGAACCTACCTCAACATAATGAAGGCCATATATGACAAACCCACAGCAAGCATCGTTCTCAATGGTGGAAAACTGAAAGCATTTCTTCTAAGTTCAGAAACAACATAAGGATATCCACTGTCACCACTATTATTCAACATAGTTTTGGAAGTCCTAGCCATGGCAATCAGAGAAGAATAAGAAATAAAAGGAATCCAAATTGGAAAAGAAGAAGTAAAACTGTCACTGTTTGCAGATGACATGATACTATACATAGGGAATCCTAAAGATGCCCCCAGAAAACTACTAGAGCTAATCAATGAACCTGGTAAAGTTGCAGGATACAGAATTAATGCACAGAAATCTCTTGCATTCCTATACCCTAACAACAAAAGATCAGAAAGAGAAATTAATGATACAATCCCATTCACCATTGCAACAAAAGGAATAAAATACCTAGGAATAAGCCTACCTAAGGCAGTAAAAATCCTGTACTCAGAAAAGTATGAGACACTGATGAAAGAAATAAAAAATGACACAAACAGATGGAGAGACATACCATGTTCTTAAATTGGAAGAATCAATATGGTGAAAATGACTATACTATCCAAAGCATTCTACAGATTCAGTGCAATCCCTATCAAATTACCAATGGCATATTTTACAGAACTAGAACAAAAAATCTTAAAATTTGTATGGAGACACAAAAGACCCCGAATAACCAAAGCAATCTAGGGGGAAAATACAGAGTTGGAGGAATCAGACACCCTGACTTCAGACTATACTACAAAGCTACAGTAATCAAGACAATATGGTACTGGCACAAAAACAGAAATATAGATCAATGGGACAGGATAGAAAGCCCAGAAATAAACCCATGCACCTGTGGTCAACTAATCTATGACAAAGGAGGCAAGGACATACAGTGGAGAAAAGATAGTCTCTTCAGTAAGTGGTGCCGGGAAAACTGGACAGCTACATTTAAAGAATGAAATTAGAACAGTCCCTAACACCATACACAAAAATAAATTCAAGATGGGTTAAAGACCTAAATGTAAGGCCAGAGACTGTAAAACTCTTAGAGGAAAACATAGGCAGAACACTCTATGACATAAACCACAGCAAGATCTTTTTTGACCCATCTCCTAGAGTAATGGAAATAAAGACAAAAATGAACAAATAGGACCTAACGAAACTTAAAAGCTTTTGCACAGCAAAGGAAACTATAAACAAGGTGAAAAGACAACCCTCAGAATGGGAGAAAATATTTGCAATCAAATCAACGGACAAAGGATTAATCTCCAAAATATATAAACAGCTCATGCACCTCAATATTAAAAAAACAACCCAATCCAAAAATGGACAGAAGACCTAAATAGACATTTCTCCAAAGAAGACATACAGATGGCCAAGAGGCACAAAAAAGCTGCTCAACATCACTTTGCATTATTAGAGAAATGCAAATCAAAACTTCAATGAGGTATCACCTCACACCAGTTAGAATGGGCATTGTCAGAAAATCTACAAACAACAAATGCAGGAGAGGGTATGGAGAAAAGGGAACCCTCTTGCACTGTTGGTGGGAATGTAAATTGATATAGCCACTATCGAGAACAGTATGGAGTTTCCTTAAGAAACTAAAAATAGAGCTACTGTATGACCCAGCAATCCCACTACTGGGCATATACCCAGAGAAAACCGTAATTCAAAAAGACACATGCACCCCAGTGTTCTTTGCAGCATTATTTACAATAGCCAGGTCATGGCAGCAACCCGAATGCCCATCGCGAGACGAATGGGTAAAGTAGATATGGTACATATATACAATGGAATATTACTCAGCCATAAATAGGAACAAAATTGGGTCATTTGTAGAGACGTGGATGGATCTAGAGACTGTCATACAGAATGGAGTTAAGTCAGAAAGAGAAAAACAAATATCGTATATTAATGCATGTATGTGGAATATAGAAAAATGGCACAGATGAACCGGTGTGCAAGGCAGAAATAGACACAGATATACAGAACAAACGTATGGACACCAAGGGCGGAAAGCAGGGTTGTGGGGGTGTGGTGGGATGAATTGGGAGATTGGGATTGACGTGTATACACTAATATGTATAAAATGGATAACTAATAAGAACCTGCTGTATAAAAATTTTAAAAATTAAAATAACAAGACATTTGGGAGGAGGCTTTCTTTTAAAAAATTGTGCAATTAGGCATTTGTTTAGCATTTTGCCTATTTTATAGAGGAGGAGATTGAAGCTTGGAGACCGAGGAGCCTGCCTGAGGTCACACAACCTCTAAGGGGGTATTGTTTGGTCTGCTCAGCTCAGCTCAGCTCAGCGCTTGCCCTCATTCTGGCTGCACAGGCAGAGCTAGGCAAAGAGAAGGTCAGGGAACAAGAAAAAAAAAAAAAAGATAGATGGTTGTAAAATGCACCAATGGTAAGTCAACCATTTTGAAACCTAAACATATTTCACTATTTTAGATTTTAGAATTCTGAATATATTTCATTACTTTAATACAAAATTCTTAAGAGGAAAGTTAAACAAGTAAGGTTTCTGAGGTGAAGGTCAGAATGAAATGTGTAGTCTCTCAAGAATTACACTTTTTCAAAACTGCATCTCCTGGATATTATAGATGTGGCCTTGGGGAAGTTGGGTGTTTTATTCACAGGTGAGTAGGAAGGTTTTTGGGGCATGCCCTCTGAACTCTGTCATTAGTGTACTTCCATTCCCATTCAACTAGCAGCATCAGCTATGTTTCCCATTCCTCTACCCTCCCAAATGTAACAGCACTTTCCTGCAATGTTACTAGTTGGATTCATTCTTGCCTCTCCTTAAGAAGGTCATTGCCCGGTGAAGAAAAAATGAAGCCTAATAAAAACTACAGGAGTACAATTAAATTGAATTTAAATGAACATTTTATTAGAGGAAGATAAAAGTTCTCTTCCTATTTGTTAATGAAATACCATTTTGATGCTCTACATAATAGAACTAAGCAAGAAATTTTAGCCCTAGAAGGAAATTGCTAGCCTGGTTATGTTCTACCAGAGAAAAGAGCAGAATGCCTTTTAAAAGAAGTTTTACCATCAAGTTAATTCTAAAAATCTCACAGCTATGAGATGTTCAATAACAGCTGAAAATTTGAAAAACTATCCAGGAAGGAAAACCAAGTAATAATAGTTTGTAATTGAGTGAAAATCATTTGTTCAAGACAAGTGCCCAGCTCCTCCTTAGCAGAAATCCCAAGAGAACAAATACGTGGAGCCACTGAATGATCAAAGAGAAGTGAAGAAGAGAAAAATATATTACATGTAAACTATTATTATTCTGGAGACAGATAAAAATGGTTTCCCTCTCGAAAGATGACATGAGCCAAAATAACTTCAATGGCCATTTGGGGAAACATGATTGACCAAGTAGCAGGGTGAACATGCTCTCCAGGGAACTGAACAGGCCTTAGAAACCCCACAAATAAAAATGGGTAATGATCACGATGACAACTTATCTACATTTTTTTATTACCTTAAGAATCCATTAAAGAAAATAAATGTGTTCTCTCATAAGAAAGACTTCGTTCCAAAAAAATTATTTGGTATGCTTTAAAAAAACATATTTATAATTCACAAGCATGTGTGTTCCACTAAATCTTAGTATGAAAACCCAAGCAAGATAATTTGAGAAATCTATTCACTTTATTTATAGTTAGCACTAGGGAAATCAAATGGCTATGTTTCTGGTAAAAGTGACTGATTTACATTTCACTGATATAAAAAAGATATATAACAGTTTTATTGACTCTATTTTGAAATATTAACTTGTAAAAAAGTAAAAATAGGCATTCCTTATCTTTCATTATTTAGCACACTTTCAATGTTCTCCTCTTCTAAATGTTCTTTTTCTGCCTTTTTTTCTTCCTTCCCTTTCTTTACTCTTATTCATGCAGTTTCATAGGATGATGACAGTCACAAGCATATGAATATCAATAGTAGACCCACAGCACTGAAGTCTTATTATGAGCCAGGCACTTTATATTTTAATCCTCATTTATTTGTCCTTTCAGTACCTGAGGAAAAATCTCCCACTTCATTGTGTTTTACAGAACTTCCTTCCTAGGGTATAAACCATTTTGCTGAACTTATTTTAGATCTTTTTCTCCATTGGTCTAAGCTCCTTGAGGGCAGGACACTCTAAGCACCTTTGTGTTTCCAGGAACCAGCTCAATACCCAGGACTGAACAAGTGGTGTTAACCTCATACTAACAAGCTTTTTCTTAAAGGGCCAGTAGTAAATATTTTAGACTTGAGGGCTATCCAGTCTCTGTCACAACTACTCAACTCTGCCACTGTAGTACTAAATCAGCCACAGATAAAACGTTTTTTTAAAAATGAGCATGGCATAGCACAGGGAGATCAGCTCCATGCTTTGTGACCACCTAGAGGGGTGAGAGGGAGATGCAAGAGGGAGGGGATAGGGGATATATGTATCTGTATAGCTGATTCACTTTGTTATACAGCAGAAACTAACACAACATTGTAAAGCAATTATACTCCAATAAAGATGTTTAAAAAAACGAGCATGGCTGTAGTCCAATAAAACTTTATTTACAAAAAGGTAGGCAGCCTGTATTTCAATAAAACTTTATTCACAAAAAAGGTGGGCTGCCCACAGCACCATAATTTACCAACGCCTGACATAGAAGGGTGGGCATAAGCACAAAATTGAAGGCTAAAGGGTGAGTCTAAAAACATTGTAGCCTAGGTGAGAATTACTTACACCTCATGCAGTGTGTCCATAAATAAAATATGGTTGTCTTCAGGTTTTAAAACTTTATATAAATGGTTTCATAGAATAAATGGCTTCCTACAACATTTTGTTATTGAGAAATGTCTGTGTTGACACCTGTGGCCTCTAGTTCATTATTTTTGACTATTGTATAATATTCTGTTGTACCAGTAGACCACAATTTTCCCTTGCTCTTGATGATAGACATTTAGGTTATACTACCAAAAATGCTGCAACTATCTTATATACATTCCCTTGAAAGCTGCAACTATCTTATATAAATTCCCTTAAAATGTGCTATATTTTCTGAAGGGACTATACCTAGAAATGAAATTGCAAAGTCATCAGACATAAAAAACATTCAAGTTGAATAGATAGTTCCTATTGTAGGCAGAATAATAGTTCCTCAAAGAAGTCCATGTCCTAATCCCCAGAATTTGTGAATATGTTTGTTTACATGGCAAAGGGAAATAAAGGTTGCTGACTGACTGACTGGGATGAGATTATCCTGGATTATCCAGGTGGGCCCAATGTCATCACAAGGGTCCTTATAAGTGCAAGAAGGAGGAAAAGGGTGAGAGGAAGAACCAGAGAGATGGTAGTATGAAAAGGACTCAGCTCAATGTTTCTGACTTGGAAGATGGAGGGAATGTAGACTGCCTCTGGAAGCTAGAAAAAAACAAGGAAGCAGACTCTCTCCTAGAATTTCCAGAAAGGAACACAACCATCCTGACACCTTAATTTTAATCCAGAGAGACCCAATTCAGACTTCTGACCTCCAGAACTGTGAGATAATAGATTTGTGTTGTTTTAAGCTACTTAATTTATTACAGCACCAATAGAAAATTAATACATATCCAGATCACTCTACAAATGTGAGCTCATGTTAATTTATACACTTACTAGCAGTATATAATACCTGGAGTTATTGTTTGTATATGGTTTTAGGAAAGGCTATAACTATGTTTTTCAATATGCATAGCCACTCAGTACAATTTATTGCATCACTTCCCTACTGATATGCAATACCAATTTCATTATTATATCAAATTTTTATATATAGGTGGATCTGTTTCTTAGTTTTTTTAATTCTGTACGACTGGCCCCTTTACCTAGCCTGTTTGAATACCATGTTATATTGATTACCATTTTTTAAAATAACTTTTGTCATTTATAATTTCACCTTATTTTTCTTCAAAGTTTTAGCAACTCTTGGCATTTTGTTCATCCATATAAAGAATTCTCAGAAATTCTCTCTTAATATATTACTTCTCTGATGTTCTATTATTTTTTTCTCTGGTATCTCTTCTAGAAGCCTCTCTATTTTCCATCTCTTACAACTGCTCTATTATTTCTTCTTCTTTTATTTAACTGATTTCTCTTTGCTTTGCTCTGGCATTTAGCACTCTTCTACTTAATTAATTTGTTTTCTTTACAGAGTTTCTCTCATTGCATGACTTGCAGAAGGTAAGGGGAAGCTAATGCTCCAGAATCCCCAGTTGACACTCAAGCTCACTTTTCCAGAGAGCAGCATTGTTCATGATAGCTGTTTCCTTAATGGTATTAGTATCCATGGACATTTCAGGAACCCTGTGAGTTAAAGAGGCTTTTGATAGCTGGTGTAGGAACCTAGCCACTATACAGAACAGTTCGTTCTAAGGGAAAATGTATTCTAGGTTCCAAACAATGAACTTTAAAATGAATTTTTAAAATACAATCCGTTTGTACGGTGGAAACTGCCTTTATAAGCACAAACTCACATAAACACCAGATGGATTTTGTTTGTATGTGCTCCACAATCCCAACTCCCTCCACTTGTAAATAGACTTTATAGTGGCCTCCAAAATTATCTATCAACTTAATGACATCAAGAAAAATGTTTAGCTCTCTAAGAGCCTTGTCTGAGGTCTAGAAGGTATTTTATTCAGCATTGAAAAATTATAATACACTGTGCTAAAGAATGCAAATAGCCAGAAGCCATACTGAAGAGAACTACCTAAACAATTTTATAAGGGTTTCTCTGGATATTCCCTTAATCATTGGCCAATGAACACCAAACCAAATGCACGTCACTTCCATAACCATTAGCTTTTCCATATGCCAAACTTTGAACACTATATCATTGGCTTTTAAAGCATATTTTAAGAAACATATTAAGGATATACTCAGAAATACTATGGTAAGCTCTTTCCCACAGGGATGCTCATGACAAAAATTATAAATTAAATAAAGATTGTCTTTGGAGTCTATTCATCTTGGCATTTTTGATACTCCTTTCCATCTAGATAATCTTTTTCCAATTCAAATATCAACTACTTTTTAAGAAGTATTTTGCCCTTCTATATCCCAATAGAATTTCTCCTTCAATGCTCTGAATCGGTGCATTCATACTTATATAAAATTCACATATCCGCAGTAATTTCATTGCAAAGTAGTTACTATTTGAGAAACTAATTCTGAAAGGACATGACCTTGCATTATGGAAAACAAAATGAGCCACTTTTCTTAGGAGTATATGCATTATAGAAGACATTTTTGAGAAAATGTCTCAACACAAAGGGATATATTTCTAACAATGGATTATCTAACATTATTATAGATGATGGATGATAAACTTATTTTCCCCCCACATTAAGGATCACGTCTACAAAATTTAACCTTGCATCCATGAGCACTTCAATGAAAAATATTCTGTGCTTTTATGAGTTTGCCTAATTTAGATACCCCATAAGAGAAACCATGCCATATTTGTTCTACTATGACACTTATTTCACTTAGCAAAATGTTCTCCAAGTTCATCTATGTTGTAGCAAATGGCAGGGTTTCCTTCTTTTATAAGGCTGAATAATATTCTATTGTACATGTATACATTTTCTGTATCTATTCATCTGTGATGACATTTGGATTGTTTCCCTATCTCGGCTATTGTTGAATAATACTGCAATGAACATGGGAGTGTAGATATCTCTTCAGGATTGATTTCACTTCTTTTGGATACATACCCAGAAGTAGGATTGCTGAATCATATGGTAGCTCTATTCTTAATTTTTTAAGGAACCTCCATATTTTTTCTATAGTTGCTGCATTATTTTACATTCCCATCAACAGTGTATAAGAGTTTCAATTTCTCCACAGCCTTGCCAACACTTGTTATCTTTTGGGGTTTTTTTGATAATAGCCATCCTAACCAGTGTGAGGTGATATCTCATATTTTTAATTTGCATTTCCCTGATAATTAATGATGCTGACCATCTTTACACACACACACACACACACACACACACACACAAAGAGCAGGGGACACAAGGAAACTTTGGGAGGTATTGGATATGCGTGTTACTTTGATTGTCATGATGGTATCACAGGTGTTTGCATATGTTCAAACTCAAATTGTACACATTAAATATATGCAGTTCTTTGTGTAATAATTATACCACAGTAAATCTGCTTTTAACTGCAAATTAAAAGTTTTATGGAGAGAAACAACATCCTAAATTGAATACATACGCATATAATCTGAAATTACAGAAGAAACAGTAAATCAAGTATGGAATATATTTTCTTTATGTCGGCAAACTGGAACAATTGTGGCTCTTATTTTATAACACTTTTGAGCCACTCATGTCGTGTAATTCACTCAAACACGAGTAATTGCTAGACCCTTTCTGTAAGGGGTGCTGTCTCCTGAGACTGCTCAACTTAAATACCAAAATGTACTAGCAAATTCAATTGAGATATAGCTGGTACAAGTAATTATCTCTAGCAATATATAATTGGATAATAGAATTTAGAATTTAGAGAATAAAAAAAGATTAGCTGAGAATGTCTGAACTCAAAACTCAGGAATGGACTATATATATACATGTAACCCCAAGTTTCACCAAGACCCAAAGATTGCAATAGTATCAACTCAAATTACACTGGCTCTTTCCTGCATTTTCCACAATAATATCCATGTTCTGCTGAGTAACTTGCACGCATTTCTGTGAGAACCCAGAGGATGATTTGCATGTACTTAAACTCCTTTGACAATCTCTACAACCACCTCTATTCACTCTCCTTGTTCTCCAATAATTCCATGACAGGCACTGACATAGCCACCTCTCAGCAGACACTGCAGTCACTATGCTGAAACTATGGAATAAAATGAAGGAGAGTCACTGAAAACCTCCAAAAGCTGGAAAAGTTAAGAAACAGATTTTCCTCTAGAGTCTCCCAAAGGAATGAAGCCCTGAATTCCTTCCAACACCTGATTTTAGCCAAGTAAGACCCATTTCCAACTTCTGACCTCCAGAACTGTAAGATAAATTTGTACTGTATTAAGCCACAGGATTTGTGATAATTTTTCATACCAGCAATAGGAAACTAATATAGAAGGAAACTTATCTTCCCTGGTTCAATTCAAATTTTCCTTCCCTTTTGTTGGTTGGATGTGACTTCCTAATCCTGTTATATTCTGTACTGGTTTTGTAATCCACAAGCAGAAATTCCCGAATATCTGTTTCTTTATATCAGGTCTTTAACACTAATTGCAGAGAATTTTAGGTCTTTCCCTTAGAGTTTATATACCCATATCTTTAACTGTTGTTTTTCTGTTTGCATCTGTATCTCCTTCAGTTGAATTCTCAGCCAAGTGTTGGGTGCAGATAACTGTTATTTGAGAATGGCTTATTTTGGGGGTGGGGGATCTTTCTTTTCTACTTTTTATACTCTTTTGTTGCTCTTTCCCTCTGGGTCATTTTGGAAGAGAAAAACTTGAAGGTTAACCACCACCTGAAAAAGCATTTCCCAAGATGCTGAAATCACTGTTTTTGTGGTATGTGGGTATCACACAATCAGACATCTTTTTTTTTATTGGGGTATAGTTGCTTTACAATGTTGTGTTAGTTTCTGCTGTATAACGAAGTCAATCAGCTATATGTATACACATATCTCCTCCCTCTTGGACCTCCATCCCACCCCCCCACCCCCCATCCCACCCCTCTAGGTCATCACAGAGCACCGAGCTGAGCTCCCTGTGCTATACAGCAGGTTCCCACTAGCTATCAATTTTACACATGGTAGTGTATATATGTCAGTCCCAATCTCCCAATTCATACCCTCCATGTCCACATGTCGGTTCTCTACGTCTGGTCTGCATCTTTATTCCTGCCCTGCAAATAGGTCCATCTGTACCATTTTTCTAGATAACACATTTTTTGTGAATAGAACAGCCTAGGATTGTGCTATGAAATCATCTTACACTGTGTGTGGGTCACACCAGGGGAATTAAATGAGAAAGAAAATGTTTATCAATTCATTTCCAGGGTTTCTCTTGGGGTGCTGAGACTTCAGCAAGTTTCTGAAAGAGAAGGAGAATGCTTTGAGAACTTGATAAGAATTACATACTAGGTACAGGAGCAAATGATAAGAAAATGGAAGATGGAGCTAGGAACAAAAGAACCACAAGACATTCATTTGGAGATAGGGAAAGAAGTCTAAAGGAGTGGAGGATAAGGAAGGAAACAGTCCTATGATCAATGCTGTTGGTTTCCCTGCTGTATCAACATTTATTCAAAACATCTGAGCTTCCATAACTTCTCACATCCAACCAATGTTCCTATTCACTAGTAGAATTATCTTAAAGCTGAAGGTCAGTGGCTCAGCCTAGAAGGGAATTCCTACAGTTTTTTGTTAACTACTTTATATTCCTTCTCCAGTCTAGTACCTAGTATAGCTATTCAAGTAATAAATCTTAATTCTTAAAAAAAGAAGGAATGCAGAATTCAGGTTAAAATACAAGTGGCAAAATGTACATGTAATTTAAGCTGTTTTCTACATGCAGCTAAAATTTTAGAGGTAGAGTTTGTTGTTATTGGACTAGCATACATCATGTCAGGAGGTCTTAATAATTTTGGCAAGCAAGAAAGCTCATGGAAAGTTTCTCTGGCTAACAAAAATCCTTTTTAAGGACTCATGGAAGGTGTCCATTACAGAGAACGGAGAAATCCATGAGGAAAAGGCAACATTAAAAAATACTGTTTTTGTTCTGGCTCTCATGTTTTCTCTTTCCCTTTTTATAGAAACAAAATCAAGACATTCTTACTTTATAGGTCAATAAATCAAGATATTGGATCTGTGCAGGCTCAAAATGTATGTTTTGCCCATTTGGTCACAGGCAAAAGTAACAGACCTTTACATTCAAAATGTATAAATAATAAATGCCCAAAGACTTAATACTTAAAGTTTGGGGAACTTAAACATTTGGTGAATTTTCATTGAAAACATTAAAGTACTTTTTCCAGGTGTACTTTCACTAGAAATTTGAAGACTGTTTATAACATTTTTACGGAGATAGTCTCATTTACAAGATTTCTTTGAACTATGTGAATTTTTGCATATGACAAGCTACATTAGAAAATTCATATTCTTAGTTGTTTTTCTCAAACTTGATTTATGACAGCCTAACAAAAATCACAACATTTTCTTCCTTCTTTATAACCAAACTACTATGTGCTTTTTTTAAAGACAAAATCAGTTTAGCTGGACAGCCTGAGGCCAGCAGAATGGAAACCCAATTTAAAAAAAAAAAACTTGGCCTTGAAAATATGCATGTCTTACCCGAGTTTAATTAAAACACATTTACACACACCTTTGTGTGAGAAGTTTGCAGTTTTCATAATTTATATATTTGATCATTATGTCATTCACTAAAGATAAATCTTATTTTAAAAATGATCATTAAAGGGGAATCTAAGAAAGTCTGAGTAACTGTTATACCTGTTATACCTCTTCCTTCTGTATGTGTTAACTTGCTTTGTCCCACATGAGCTGCATCATGGGCCATGATTCGTTTGAGCTCCAGATACTAAGACAATCATCCATTGATTGACACAAGGGAAACTAGTAGCCGGTAAGATGGCATGGTGTTCTGCAATGGGAATGGAGTGGGTCTATGAACTAAGTTACTGACTCAATACTCAGATTTTCTTTCTTAGCGAGTTAGGTAATAGCTACATAGCAAGTCCTACCAGTTTGTCTTCAAAAATATTCTCCATGTCCATGCATTCCTTTTACCCCACTGCCACCACGCTATCCAAGACACCATCTTCTCTATCGGGCTGAGGCCATAGTTTCCTTATCTGGTCTCTCCACTGGGACCACTGACCCGTTAAAATCCATCTTCCATGAAGCAGAAAGTGTGTTCTTTTAAAAAATACTTAAGATATTGTCACTTACCTGGTTACAATTCTCCAGTGACTTCTCATTTCATTTAAACTTCAAACATATAAAACACATAAAATTCCAACTCTGGCATGAACTGCTCTCTACCTGCCTTTTTAAATCTCCATTCTCTCTAATCTACTGTGCTCCAGCTATGCTGCCCTCCAGTGTCTTCCTCGGGCACACCAAAGTCTCTAGCACCTCAGGGCCTTTGCAACTGCCCTCTCCTCTCTCTGGGGCAATCTCCTCCCCCCTCCAGCAAGCTGGCTTCCTCTTCTTTTTCCTTCAGGTCTCAGTTCAAATATCTTCAAGAGATCTTCCTCTAAAACAGTAATTCTCAATCCTCACCATGTATCAGAATCACCTAGGAAGATTATAAAAACTTCAGCTGACCGCATCCCACTCCTACTAATTAATCTGAATAGGACCATGGCATCAGAATTAAAATAAACCAAACCTCTACAGGTGATTTTAACTGCAGCCAACTTGTGAATCAGCAATCTAAAGAAAATTACTATCTCCTCATATCCACCAGTTAGTGTGCCTCCTAGTATATAATACGTATCCTACTCAGTAATTACCTTGTTTACCTGTTAATTGTCTCTTTCTTCCACTAAAATGCTGATTCTATGAGGGCAGGGAAGTTTCCTACCTATTCACTGCTGTATGCCCAATGCCCAACATAAAGTAGGTAAATGAAGAAAGGACTGAAGATCCTTCAGGTCAATAGACAGAAGTTTTAAGCATATGAAAGACAGTATGGAGAATCTGCCCACTAGAGAGGATATAGAATGAGAGAGTAGGTGGTGAAAATAGATGAAGAAACAAACTGAGCGATGAGAATGAAGCAGAGTGTAAACCATGGACTACAAAAAGCTCTCTTGGGCCACTGTCTTTTCCAATGAAACCTGAAAATTCAAACGCTAAGATTGAATCCTTTTTTGTGAGCCCTTAACATACCCTAAATTGTCTCAGTTCCATACAAACTCAGTTCCGGGCAAACAATGCCTACTTTGTTAACACACTGAGATTAAGGCTATCTTGTTATTGATTTTCAGCACAGAGAAGTCTTACCTTAGATCCTGAAGGTTTCTCCTTTTATTCAAACTATTTTGTTAGAAGCCTTTTTAAAAATATATATTCCATTTACTTACCTTCTTTAAAAATATGTGAAGGAAATTTAACATTATCTTGATAACGCCAAGATTTTCAAAGTCAGATATTTTGCTATCTATATTACCTTGATATTCTTAAGAAATCTTTAAACATATAGACCATATTATAAAAGTCTTTGGAACAGGGAACTTTTATGGCTCATAAAAACATTTTAAGTTTTCTTTTTTCAGTTTACAGGAGCTCAGCTTATACCTGCATGCCCTCACTGCTTATCTTGCTTATATTCAGCTGTGACCTTTTAAAGTTAATCACACCCTTTTTAAACAAATGCAAATACAAAGGCTCAGTAGTTCCCAAACTTGGCCATGATTGTAATCACCTGGAGAGCTTTAACATCCAGGAATGCCTGCCTGCCTCCCTCTTCAGACTGTAGAATTCAAGATTTAATTGGCCAAGAGTGTGACCAGAACATTAGTTGTTTTTTGGCTTTGATTTTGAATTTTTGGTTCCCAGGTGATTCTAACCCTAACCTTCATGTTGAAAACCTTGCACAAAGGCTTAATAAAGAAGTTTGGAATGACCAGATTTTCTCCCTATTTTTAGGGGTAATTGTTTAAGCCGTCTGGACTCTTCCTCTTAGTTTGGTTCTCTCTTTAAGGTCTTTAAGGTGAACGCTGCTGTCCCCACCCAGACTCAGCCCCAAGGCTCCCATTTAAAATTCCAGATCAAGAATGGGCAACGTGGGCTTCCCTGGTGGCGCAGTGGTTGAGAATCTGCCTGCCAACGCAGGAGACACGGGTTTGTAGCCCTGGTCTGGGAAGATCCCACATGCCGCGGAGCAACTGGGCCCGTGAGCCACAGCTACTGAGCTTGCGCGTCTGGAGCCTGTGCTCCCCAACAAGAGAGGCCGCGATAGTGAGAGGCCCGCGCACCGCGATGAAGAGTGGCCCCCGCTCGCCGAAAACTGGAGAAAGGCCACGCACAGAAACGAAGACCCAACACAGCCAAAAATAAATAAATTAATTCATTAATTAAAAAAAAAAAAGAATGTGCAACCTCCATTTTCCTTGTTTTCCTTTAGCATAAATATTAGAGCTGGAAGGGCTCTTTAAAAATAATCTAAATGAACTCTTCTATTTACAGGTGACAGATCTGAGGTAGGAAAGTAATGTCCCTGAGGTCCTGTAACTAGTTCCTCACAGAGGCGGCACTGCTGATTCTCCATTCCTCGCCAATTACAACACTGTCCCTGAAGAAAGGTGGTTCTATAGGAAGAGTATGTCTGTAGCAAACTCTCTTAGGCTATTCTGGAGAGCAAAAACAAAAACCCACTCAAAAAATCACAGAGTCTCAGAAAGAATCAGGAGCATCTTACAAACCTCTGGTCAGGTCTCCTTAGGAACTGGAACCTGCAACTGGAAAAGCAGAAAGAACCCAGTTATTCTCTGCCCCTCTATGTGGGTGTGTGTATGTGTCTCCAGGCTACTTTCTCTGCTTCATTTTGCATATGAAGGTAAGTAATTGACCCCCCTGCTCCTGCATATAAATGTCCTTCAGTTTCTAGAACTAAATGAATCTATAACAAATACCTCTGTTTCAAAGTCTCAGGAGAAGGATCTGCTCAGCCCTTTTGGTCAGGCATCCATCCATTCCCCTTCCAGGAATGAGCAGGGAGCAAAGGCAGGTTGTAGAAACAAACATAGGTACAGGGTTACCTTACAGCTGGTCAGAGTTCTGGGGAGAAATTCTCAGAAATGGGACACGTGGGATCTACTTACACAATCTTAAACAGCAATCTTTGCCATACATAGTAGGACAACTTTCAAAATTTGCATAACAAAATCTTGACTGTTTGTTTTTCTTTGACTCATATTATGAGATTAATAGCAGTCGTTCCTGCGCAGTCCCATATTGAAAGCTCTATTCCAGAAACACTGAGTTATTTTTACTTTCAAAAGATTTTTTTTTTTTTTTTTTGCGGTACGCGGGCCTCTCACTGTTGTGGCCTCTCCCGTTGCGGAGCACAGGCTCCGGACGCGCAGGCCCAGCGGCCACGGCCCACGGGTCCAGCCGCTCCGTGGCACGCGGGACCCTCCTAGACCGGGGCACGAACCCGTGTCCCCCGCATCGGCAGGCGGACCCTCAACCACTAAGCCACCAGGGAAACCCCAAAAGATTTTTAAAAATTAAATAAATTAGCTGAAAGCTGAACTGCACTAAGGATACAATCATAGAGAAAAGAGTTCCACATGCATGCTTAGACAGGTGGCAGAACTTAGTAAAAACACAGTAGAGTAGCAAGCCCAACCTGTCTTCTTTCACCCTCCTCACCGAGAAAGATTAGCCAATAAAACTGGTTCAAGTAGCAAAGTGAAAATGGCCTCCAACCAGCAGCGTCAGCATCACCTGGGAACTTACAGAGAGAAATTCTCAGGTCTAACCTAGACCTACAGAATCAGAAACTCTGTGTGTGAGGAAGGGGGGACCAGAAATCTGTGTTTTAAACAGCCCTCTAGTTGATTCTG
This sequence comes from Phocoena phocoena, assembly GCF_963924675.1. Lineage (NCBI taxonomy): Eukaryota > Metazoa > Chordata > Mammalia > Artiodactyla > Phocoenidae > Phocoena > Phocoena phocoena. The sequence goes on along the minus strand of NC_089222.1, from coordinate 33,064,812 downwards.
ACCATTTTGAACTTTGGAAACACTAGAACAGAAAGCTATTGAGGCCATGGCCATTAATCTGACCTGGCATAAGCTGGTCATCTTTCCATACAGAGGTGAGGTGGAGAAATGAGCATGGGCTATGTCATGGGAACCTAGCTATGTCCTGGTGTCATCTTTACTAGAAGTATTATGGCCTTGAACAAGTCACCTAGCTTGTCTAACCCTTAGTTTCTTTCATCTTTAAAATAGAAAATAAGGTTTCTGAAAATCAAATTTGGAGCAATTCACGATTTTTTTTTTTTCTTTTTTCTGCGGTACGCGGGCCTCTCACTGTTGTGGCCTCTCCCACTCTCCCATTGCGGAGCACAAGCTCCAGATGCGCAGGCTCAGCGGCCATGGCTCACGGGCCCAGCCGCTCCGCGGCATGTGGGATCTTCCCGGACCGGAGCACAAACCCGTGTCCCCTGCATCGGCAGGCGGACTCTCAACCACTGTGCCATCAGGGAAGCCCCATGATATCTTTCTGATTAAAAATTTTAAAATAATTGTACCACAATTTTCATAGCCATAGACTGTACCCAGTGTTGAAGAATAAAATCCAGAAATACAGAGTGAATAGCTCTCCTGGTTCTTAGGCCTCTGAACTCAGACTAGAACTAAACATCAGCTCTTCTGGGCCTCCAGTTTGCTGACTCATCCTGCAGATCTTGGGACTTACCAGCCTCCATAATCAGGTGAGCCAATCAATACATATATACTGGTTCTGTTTCTCTTGTGAACTCAGACTAATAAAAAGGAGTGAAAATTATACAAATAATGATAAGAATTAAAGAGAGAAAATTCTAGGAAGAAAGAAAAGCAGTACAGAGATCTGGAAGCAGAGGGTATAGCATCTTAAAATAATTGAAATAAAAATTACAATAGCAAATATTTACTTACGGTATGTCAGGCCTTGTTTTAAGTTCCTTTCACATGTTACCTCATTTAATCCTCACAACCTCATGAAGTAGGTTCAGTTATTATCTCAAAGTGCAAATGAGAAAATTGAGGCACAGAGAATTTAAGTAACTTGCTCAAGGTCACAGAATATGGAACGAGAAGAACCAGGTACCACAGCCAAGTGTTCTATCTCCAGAGTCCATGCTCTTAACCATGACTCCTTCACTTCTCTACGGGGCTGGTGAGGAGAATAAGGAAGTGGTAAAGAGAAATGCCAGATCATAGGGAACCTTGGAAGCCCTGTTAAGGCATTTGAGCTTTTCCCTAAAAGCAGTGGGAACCACAGAAAGGAAGGTTTAAAGCAGAAGAGTGACAAATCAGATTTTAACAGACATGAAAAAATTGCAGGGAGGAAATGGAATGGGGATAGCAAGACAGGTGATTTTTGCTTTGATACAAGATTTTCTCTTTCAACCACTTTAATTGAACATTTAAGAATAGTTTAAATCACTCCAGAAAATCCATACTATGGGATTAAATGAAACCATGTGTGTAAAATTCTGTCAATTGTAAAGCAGTATAGAATTTAAAGAATTTTTCATTCAATAAAAAAAGTACTCCAGAAAATATCAAAAGCAAAAATTCAAACAATATAAACGTGTATGTTAATATAATTTAAGTTTTTCTTTTTTTTTTAACATCTTTATTGGGGTATAATTGCTTTACAATGGTGTGTTAGTTTCTGCTTTATAACAAAGTGAATCAGTTATAGATATACGTATGTTCCCATATCTCTTCCCTCTTGCGTCTCCCTCCTTCCCACCCTCCCTATCTCACCCCTCTAGGTGGTCACAAAGCACCGAGCTCATATTCCTGTGCTATGCGGCTGCTTTCCACTAGCTATCTACCTTACGTTTGTTAGTGTATGTATGTCCATGCCCCTCTCTCGCTTTGTCACAGCTCACCCTTCCCCCTCCCCATATCCTCAAGTCCATTCTCTAGTAGGTCTGTGTCTTTATTCCTGTCTTACCCCTAGGTTCCTCAGGACCTTTTTTCTTTCTTAGATTCTATATATATGTGTTAGCATACGGTATTTGTCTTTCTGACTTACTTCATGCTGTATGACAGGCTCTAGGTCTGTCCACCTCATTACAATGGAATATTACCAGTCCTATTCTTAACTGAAAACATCAGAAGGTGTCCACAACAAAGCCTGCCTTAGCAGAGAAAGTCTCAGAGAAAGAAAGTCACAATAAATATGCCCCTAGGCTGCCTCTAGTTTTGTTTTCATTCTTAAGGGTTGCTAGTTAAATACCACTGATAAAAATAGGAAATTCTTGCCAAGGCTTTAACTTGATTTATAGCAATGCTCCTTGAGTGATGACATGTGTTTGACATCCACGATCCCTCAAGAAAGGTACCTGAGAGTGTACTTAGCTGCCTTTTTCCATAGGAAGAAAGTTTTTGAAGACTGTGGCTAACTGCCCTGAGGGGACACATGGCAGAGCTTGGACTGAGCTTTCCTTAAGGGTCCTCCTCATTGTAAGCACAGACTCCTGAGGTCTTTTAGTTCAACGCCCTCGTGTTCCTGGGTGTCCGTTACTGGTTCTGTGTCTGTGGGAGTACACGTATAGATCTCTGTAATTTTCCACAACTTATTGACAGAAAGAAGCACGAGGGTGCTGAGCTCAAACCCGCACCTCTGAGGAACTTTACTTTGGATTTTAGCCTATGTGTTAAACCTCATGAAATTTTATACATGGGCAGAGAATACAAGTCCCAAGAAAAGCAGTCTGATCATTAAGCCTCTGTCTCATTTAAAACAGGTTTTTTTGAGCCAAAGCAACAGCTTTTTGTTTGGTAAGCATCTTTTTCCTAGGCAATATGAGAGTTGACTTTAAAATTTACTCAAAAGTGTGTGTGTATTTTAATTCCAAATTCCATTCTTCTTTCAAATGTATTTTTTGCATAATTTTCAGCTATTCTGCGTGAATTAAAATTGCTAGTTGTTTCTTCTCTTCTGATTACTATTCCAGTCCTCTTGGGATTGCCTCTGTTACATTAAAAGGATTTTACTTTATTTTTTCTTTACCCTGGATCTGCATCCCTGAACTTGTTCATTTAGACTTTGGGCCAGTAACTGATTATTCAATAGAGAGATATGGTCACAAAAAATATTGATTATAGATCACATGGATTTGTGTGGCTCTCTCACAGGATGTGGTGTAAAAGTAAGCTAAGTTGGGCAATTCTTGTTTTCTGGTAAAGTAATTGAAATCTTTGAATAATAAGGTTTTTTTTTTCCATCTATAAAATTTGACTTGAATAGGATTTCTTTCCCTAACAAAGTACTTTCAAGAATTGTATTATTTTTAAAACAGAACATGATCCCAATAGAAGAATAAGCCAAGAACATGAACAGACAATTCAAAGCAAAGGAAATGACCTTTAAACACATGAAAAGATGTTCAACTTCATGATCATATGAGAAATGTACTTAAAGATTGTAAGGGAATGACTTGTTTTTTCATCTATCAGTCTGGAAAAGATTTAAGAGTTGGCTATTACCCTATTTTGACAAAGAGATAAGAAAACATACACTATGATATATAGTTGAGATGGTGTAAATTAGTTCAACTTTTGAAAGTCAATTTGACAATATTTGTCAGTTTAAATTATAAATATCCCCTGCTCTGAAATTCTACTTCTAGAAATTTTTCTTATAGAAACCCTGTAGTACATGCATAGAGATGTTTGTACACAGTTATTTGTTATAGCATCCATGTGTCAGAATACTATGGAGCTCTTAATAAGGGAGAGCTATAAAGATTGATATGAAATGATATGAAATCAACTCCAGGTTATACTAACCGGCAAAAGGAAGATACAGTACAGTATGTAGAGTGCGTTACTGTGTGAATAAAAGAAAATGGCACTATATACATATACACGTTACATATGTATGGGTATGAAGTATAAGGAACTGGCAAAGTAAATTGCCTCTGGAGAGGACTGCCAAACTGAGGAACTAGCAGACCAAAGTGAAATGGAAATTCACTTCTTACTGTGTATCTTTTTCTCCTGTTGGGATTTTTTTTTAAAGCATCATCACTATCTTGTATTTTTTTAAATAGCATTTAAAAAAAATAAGAAATTATGCACTTATCTACATGATGGTATGTAAAAAAAAAATGCCAATATGTATAGAGGAGTTCTATTTACCTGATTTAACTTGATAAAGATGATATAAAGCCCTTTTTAAAATGCACATTAATGATCTTAAGTCTTAATGATACCACAGCTGATTGAAAATGATGAATTTAGACAACTTATTGTTTTGTCTACATGGCAAAAACATATTTGTTACACCCCTGTGTTTTCCAAATCGATGCATAGTCAGAAAATTAACATCCTCTTACAGGGACTCACACCCGAATGGGCCTCACTGTGAGGTCCGTTTCCTCACTGTCCTTTCATACTATCCTCATTATTTCTCATTTAGACCGGGAGCTGGTCAACTCGTTCTGTAAAGAACCAGAAAGTAAACATTCTAGGCTTTGTGGGCCAAGAGGAAAAGCTGAGGATATTATCTATGTGCTTATAAAACAAAAGAGAAAACAAGTTTCTCCAATTTTTTACTGAATAAATTAAAAATATAATAATTATTGAGAAAAAAATGTAATATAGATCTACTAATGAGAAAAATAGAATTCAGGGAGATAAATTTTGCTTAATTGGGGTTCAAGGTTAGTGTTCCTTATCATCAAGTTGATTGAAAATGTTTATTTGTAAAAACCTTTCTTATATCCTGAGCCCATTAAAAAGAGGTGGTGAGTCAGTTTGGGCCCAAGCGCTGTAGTTTTCCACCCCTAATTTTAAGGGCAATGTCCTCACCAACCAATCTACCTTCTTTTCTCTAGTATTTTGACAAGTGGACCCAATCTGCCTCAGAGATACTGCTAACCTCTAGTGTGACCACCCACTCTTCTGCTTAAATCTTGCAGTAATTTGCCACCACTCAGACTACAGAACAAAGCCTGAGCCCCTTGGCCCATCACGCCAGGTCCTCCCAGCACACTCCTTGCTGGGTCTCAGCCTCATCTCCTTCCTTTCCAGCCCTCAACCCGCCTCCCATCCCAGACACACAGGCACTTTTTGCTGTAACAACTCTGAACTACTTTCTGGCACACCGAATGCCGTTGTACCACCTCATACCTGCTGCTTCCCTGTCTGGAGTACTTCCCTTCCTTTTCTGTTTGATGGGCTCCCAGCCGCAAAGTGCTCACCACTCCACCCCTCTAGGAAGCCTGGCTGCCCCTCCCCCACCCCATCCCCATCAGAATAACAATTTCACCACCTCCGTAGTTTGCCTGCACTTCCATTCTTGAATGGACAACATTTATTGTATTTATTAGTAGCAGATTTCTATTGCCTTTCCTATGTCTGATTTATCTATCTCTAGCCTCTAGAATATGCCTGAACATGATAGTTACTCAATAATTTTTGTTAAACTGAGCTTTTATCAATTACAAAGCAATTATGATGGTGAATACAGCTGAGTCCATTATCCACCCACTTAGCAGGTATGATGTTTATAACGTCCCAAACTTGTATTTTTTGGGTTAAATAACTAGGCGAACCCTTCAGCACGAGCGTCATCAGTCATGTTCAAACTTCTGAGAGCTTTCCCTTTTGACTGAGATGCCTAGGCTTTTGCAAGCACTATTGTACTTAAAGGCTAAAACATGTTCACAGACATAGTCCCAAAGGCCAGCTCTCCAGATGAGAATTCGCTCATAAAAATATATAATACTTGCAGGAGGAGTTTAAGCTTAAGTACTCCAGCGCTGCTATATTTACTCCAAACCCAGAGCAGATATGGAGGATGGGGGTGGGAAGAAGAGGTCAAGAATAAATCTTTTTAGAAAAATTTTATTGAGGTATATATAATTGGCATATAACATTATATTGGTTTCAGGTGTACAACATAATGGTTCAGTATTTGGATATACAGCAAAATGATCACCACAAAAAGTCTAGTTCCCATCTGTCACCATACAAATTTAAGTTTTAGGATTTACTTTCTTGGCAACTTTCTTTCTTTCTTTTTTTTTTTTTTTTTTTTGTGGTACGCGGACCTTTCACTGCTGTGGCCTCTCCCGTTGCGGAGCACAGGCTCCAGACGCGCAGGCTCAACGGCCATGGCTCACGGGCCCAGCCGCTCCGCAGCATATGGGATCCTCCCGGACCGGGGCACGAACCCGTGACCCCTGCTTCGGCAGGCGGACTCTCAACCACTGCGCCACCAGGGAAGCCCTTGGCAACTTTCTTGGTATGCTCTATGATATTACTGACTATAGTGGCCATGCTGTACATTCCATCCCCATGACATTTATTTTATAACACCTGACCCCCTTCACCTGTTTTGCCCACCCCCAAACAACCCTCCCCTCTGGCAACTACCAGTTTGTTCTCTGTACCTATGATTTTGATTTTGTTTTGGTTTGTTTTTTAGATTCCACATATAAGTGAAATGATGCAGTATTTGTCTTTCTCTGTCTGACTTATTCCATTTAGTGTAATTCCCCCAAGTTCCATCCATGTTGTTGCAAATGGCATGATTTTATTCTTTTTTATGGCTGATTAGCAGTCATATATATATATATATATATAAAATATGTAGATATATGTGACATCTTACTTACCCATTCACCCATTGTTGGACACTTAGGTTCTTTCCTTATCTTGGTTACTGTAGATAATACTGCAATGAACATAGGAGTGCATATATATTTTTAAATTAGTGTTTTAGTTTTCTTCAGATAAATATCCAGAAATGGAATTGCTGGGTCGTATGGTAGTTCTATTTTTAATTTTTTGAGGAATCTCCATATTGTTTTCCATAGTGGCTACACCAATTTACATTCCCACCAACAGTGTGCAAGTGTCCCCTTTTCTCCACGTCCTTGCCAACACTTGTTATTTCTTATCTTTTGATAACAGCGCTTCTAACAGGTATGAGATAATAGCTCATTGTGGTTTTAATATGCATTTCCCTATTAATTAGCAATGTTGAACATATTTACATATGCCTCTCGGCCATCTGTACGTCTTCTTTGCAAAAATGTCTTTTTAGATCCTCTGCCCATTTTTCTATCAGGTGTTTGTTTTGTTATTGTTGAGTTGTATGAGTTCTTTATATATTTGGGATATTAACCCCTTAACAGATATATGATTCGCAAATATTTTCTCCCATTCAGTAGATTGTCTTTTCATTTTGTTGATAGTTCTCTTTGCTGTACAGAAGCTCTTTAGTTTGATATAGTCCCACCTGTTTATTTTTGCTTTTGTTACCATTGCTTTTGGAGTCAGATCCAAAACTTCATCACTGAGACTGATATCAAGTGGCTTACCACCTATGGTTTCTTCTAGGAGTTTTATAGCTTTAGGTCTTACATTCAACACTTCAATCCATTAGGAGTTAATTTTGTGTGTATGGTGTAAGACAGTGGTCTAGTTTCATTCTTTTGTGAATAAATCTTTTTAATGTGCTAAAGAATTCATCCACACTCAAAAAAAGAATCACTACTCATTTGCACAGGTAAAATTTTCTGTTATTACTGTTGTTCTCTTCATGGGTTCCAGGAAGAACTCTTCACCAAAATATTTTAGTTTGTGCCTCCATATAGATACAGCCATTATTGTGTATAATTTGGGGGACTGTGGAATGCCAAAGTACTTCCCATCAGTTGTGGGTTTCTTTGTGCCAGGCCACAATAAAATAGCATGCAATAAAATTCTCCAAGTGATCATATTTTCTGATAATGACTGTTTAGGAGTTCCATGGCCTTTGCCAAAGCTGGACCTTGTGCCTTGGATGTTCTTAGTCTTAATCTTTATGGTTTCAAATCCTATTCATGGTTTCAAATTCTCCAACTGCTCTGGCTTGCATGTCATGGAATCTACACCAACCCTCACTCTAATATGTCCATTTAGTTTACATGCTTAACGTTATCTCGCTATCAGCTTCTTAGTGACCCAGTTCAATTCTTGAAAGGAAGAGAAAAACTGATTGGCATAAATTGGGTCTATTGTCCAATTCTGATCTAGACAGCTGTGGCCTGAGGGATGAATACAACACAAGGTACCCTAAAAGTTGTGAATGTATGCCTTCTAAGATGCTAATGTGAGAGAGGATACAAATGCATGAGAAATGCCTAGGCAACTGTGGTTAGGCATAAGGGCATGCACAGAAACCATGTGCCCCTCCACACACACAGTCACACACGCACAGACCCCATAATTTCTCTGTTTTGAATTAATTTAGTCTGGGCCTCCTTATATGAGAAACCTTTTTTGTTCATCATTTTGCGTTTTGTTTATCCTTCAGACTATTGAGAGTGCAAATAAAATTTTTTAAAATACATAGCCCCATCTTGTCCAATGCATCCAAAAATAAGTAAACAAACATAACAAGAAGTATCTCACACAGGGACTACCAGGCACCTAGTAAATGGGCATTCAATGGCATGCCCACTCTCATAAAAACATTTTTTTGGTCTATTGATTCATGATACTGTTTTTAAAAACCGACTATACCAAGCTCATGGTCACTCATGGCTCAGCTAATTCAAACAGAATGGCACTAAAAAGAAAACTGGAAGAAAGTACAAGTACTGAGTAAAACCTCACTGAACCATGGATGTAACCCCATGATTTGCGTGTTCAGTTCTCTAGTTTGGTGCTTAGAATACCTCCCAAGTGTACATGGAAACAGTAAATAGAGTTTTTTACTTAGTTACATAATGGAACCTTAGAAACCCAACTCAGAGTTCCTTAAAAAAAAACAACCTCTGTGACATTACACTCATGGACTGTCTCCTATAGCTCAGCCAGCAGGACAAACTCAATCTGGGCATGTTTCTCAGGATTCTGAGTTCCAGTACAAGCCTTCCAAATAGTGTTAATGATGAGTCAGTTGGAAATGTAGTGTGGTACAGACCACATAGAAGCCACTTAAATTTAACAGCAAAAAAGCACTGAAACCAGAGAGTAGACTAGAGGCAAACTGTAGTTGACCCCATTGAAGGTAGCCTGCAGTACTTATAGTCTCTTCTGGTCTGCCAAATTAATTCCTTCAACCTATTCCTCAATCTTTTTTTTCTTTTTCCGAGATGATATCTATCCAAAGTTTCTACTTGTTGTTAATATTATCAATTTTTTCATCAAAGTTTGTACAAATAGACTTTCCCTTTCTTTTCCACTTCAAATTTTCTTTTAAAAAAATCAGGGTCCCCCTAAGAAGCATTTTAATATTCTTTTTTACCTACAGTTTTTAACTTTGAGTTGTCTTTTCTTTTAATATCTCCCTATATCATCCCTTTCTGGCATTTAATAGCTGAAACACTCCACATTTCAAAAGTACTCCTTTACCAATATTATATATACTTGCTATTTTTTTCCTGTCTTTCATCTTTCCTGAATGATCCTTGACTTTCTTTTTCTTTCCAAATATTTGTTCGAAATATGCCTTTGTCCTATTGTAGTCAAAAAAAATTGTTTTAATTTTTCCCTGATGATTTTCCGTATCTACATATGTACAAACATTTGTGAAATGGTCCAAAAATCTAAAGCCCTAAGTATCATAATAATCAAAAGAAAAAGCCCCAGACATAACTTGTTGTGCATAAACGGTGGTAACAGCCTCTGGCTCCCTCACGGAAAGCTATCGTAACATTAATTAGGATCATTTTTACATTCTAATTGTTATACTTTGGGTTAATTAATAAAATATTGACAGAGGGTTTAAACTTCTGTCAAAATGACTAATGGACCCAAAGCAGTTAAGGGCTACTGATCCAAAACAAAATTTCAAATTTCTCCAAGTATATCTCTGAGAAATATCTGTTAATATAAACACGTTTCTCTGTAATTCTTTTTTTTTTTATTGGAGTATAGTTGCTTTACAATGTTGTGTTAGTTTCTGCTGTCCAGCAAAGTGAATCAGTTATACGTATATGTATATCCACTCTTTTTTAGATTTCCTTCGCATATAGGTCACCACGGGTCACTGAGTAGAGTCTCTGTAATTCCTTTTACTTGAATATATAGTAAATATTGCAATACTCAAACCTTAAGTTAAAGTTTATTTCACAATAGTTGGGCTTTCAAAGAACTACATTTTAGACCACATAGACTATTCTGCAGTAAAGATAATAGTGTATATTCACTGAGTCCTTTTTAATTTATTTTTTTAATTGAAATAGTTGACTTACAATGTTGTGTTAGTTTCAGGTATACAGAAAAATGATTCATATATATATATAGACATAGGTATATAGATATATATAGATATAGATCCCTGTGCTTTACGGTAGGTCCTCGTTCGTTATCAAGAGTCTTTAATATGTGCACAGCACTGTTCTTAAGTGTTTACACAGTTGAGGGAGATGGTCCTTCATGAGTATCTCATGCCCCTATATGCCTTGCTAGGTATGCCAGTAACGCAAGGCCTTAATAGCCCATTACCCAAGCCATTTCTCAGGGTTGTATTTGCAGCAAGTAACACTGAGGAATGAGATAATGTCTCCCATTAGGACCAAGAGCAGGCTCACTTACTAGCTGCTATGAAACAGGTGGATTTCCCAAGCTTAGTGTTCCCTGGCTACAACATAAACCCACTGTGTGTATAATGTCTACCTGGATCCTCTGCATACAAACCTGATACTCATGCTGCTTGCTGACCATCAGTAGTGAAGTCCTTTGTCTCTGACCCGGGAGTTTGATGTGTTTTGCCAACATCCATGAAAAAAATAACAGTGTAATTTATTAGCTTTTAAGTAGGGTAAAATAAAATTCCAGCCCCTATATAATCAAATCCCAGCCCCTTATATATGTGTGTGTGTGTGTGTGTGTGTGTGTGTGTGTGTAATTTAATCTCAAAATGTTTTACAAGGTAAACATTACTCTAGCCCCCTTTTTATAGATAGGGAAACTAAGACAGACATAAGAAATTCAATCATTTACTCAAAGTCACACAGCTGGTAAGGGTTAGAGCTAGGATTTGAACCCCAGCCATTTGCCTCCAGGGTTCATGATTTTAACCTCTATGCTTTGTTACCACTTTAGGAGACATATTATTTCATTTATCTTTTATATTTTAAAAGACCTTTAATTCCTTTTCTTAGCAGTACAAACTATACTAAAATTTTTATCTTAAAGCAATATTCCCGAGGTAATGAAACAGAATGACATATTTGTACAGCCAAAAAAGGTGTTTTTTTCCCCTGCCAAAATATTCCCAGGATTTTTGTATCTTTCAACAAACAGTAAATAAAAAGAATAATGCAAAGCAATATTCTTCCTCTCTCCAGACCTTCATGGCCAGTCTCACACATTTCCCCAGGCCAAGCTCAAGGGCCATTTCCCCAACAAATCTTCGCTAAATAGCTTCATATGATCTCTTCTGCCTGTTTAGCATTTTCTTTCTAGCTGGAACTCAGCACCTTAGCTCATGCATTCTCCTTAGCTGGTGTCGGTCACCTCCGCTTCTAGACAGTTCCCTAAAGGCAATTTCTAATTATGTTTCACCTTTTCTCCTTCACAGCTTTGAGCATGATGCCTTGCAACTGTTAATAAGTACTAGTTAAGAAACCATCTTTAGTATTTGATAAAAAATAATAAAGTGCAATGTGAAAATTTTAATTTTTTTTTTTTTTTTTACAAAGAATATTTGGAGCATACCAAGATTTTTTAAATCTCTGCTGTGATTGCCTGACAGCATAATTAAGGTATTCTCACTATAAATTATAGGAAAATTTACTGAATTTATATTTCCTGATACATTATTCTAAAATACATGCTTCAGTTGAATGTTCTGACACTTTGCGGGTGAGAAATGTGTATTTTCGTCATGTTTTCCCACTTAACAGCACATGATAGCCATCACAAGGGAGATTTTTATCACATCACATCTCTTCTGCCATTAAAGTCCACACCTGGCCTCCTCCTCTCCAGTCTCCTCCTCCAATCCATTCCACTACCAGATGGATCTTCTTAATATCCTACTTTCTCTACACTGTGATTCTACTCAGAAATCTTTAGTGACTCTCCATTGACCATAATATCAGTCAGAACTCCTTGAGAGCCTGGCACCCAAGTCCAAATTTAACACAATATACCTAATGACACTTTTTGCCTGCTTCTTTCCTACATGAAAACATTACTTCAGTCAAATTGACCTACTCCCTATCTAACACATGTCCCTTTCATTTCTCTGCTTCTTTTTCCATCCATGGGATGGAATACACGTCCTTTTCTGTACATCTAAATCTTACACATTCTTCAAGGGCAAAATCTAAGGCATGCTTTTCTTAACACTCTGGTCAGGAATATTGCCTCTATTCTCACCTTTTTCCCCATGGTGCCATGCTAAATTTACTTTATTCCACGTTATCCTTTTTACCTGAGGGGTGATTATGATGTATATTGAAATGTTTGCACTCCACTAAATGTCATCTTTCAAAGATTTCCCTCAGGGACTCTTCTAATAATGCTCACATTGTTTGAAATACTGCAGCAGCTCTTTCCTGGTAACAGCAGCCCCAGCTACACTAGAGAATCAGTCTCTTTATTTTACAATCTCTTCTGGTTTTTATAAAAGAAAAAAAGTGGCCCAACCTGATCATCCATCCTCCTTCACAAAATCAGCTAGCTGCCAATGATTTTTTTTTTTTTTTTTTTTTTTGTGGTACGCGGGCCTCTCACTGTTGTGGCCTCTCCCGTTGCAGAGCACAGGCTCCGGACGCGCAGGCTCAGCGGCCATGGCTCACGGGCCCACGGCATGTGGGATCTTCCCGGACCGGGGCACGAACCCGTGTCCCCTGCATCGGCAGGCGGACTCTCAACCACTGTGCCACCAGGGAAGCCCTGCCCATGATTTTTTATTGTCTCTTTAAAAAAAAAAAAAAAGTGTGTTCTTTCAAAGGGAAAAAGTTGACCACCATTGAGGACATCCTCAAAAATGCACCATGGGTTCTAAAAGCATATACTCCTTGCCATGAATAAAAAAGGAAATCCTTCCCTTAGATTAATTGATAAAGTAAAACTAGGGTCAGGTCTATCTCCATTTACTTTAGTAACCAGAAGCTCCAGTCACCCTGCAGAATCCTTTAGAGTTCATTTGCATCACTTTTGGCAATGACTTAGGCGGTGGTTTTCCCATTAAAAAAACTTTTTTCCAACTGGCATGGCATGAAAAGGTGAAATATTTTGTCGCATTTCAGACTGTGCAATAATAAGAGAGCATATTCCACTGCCTGAAATTGCAGACAAGTGTGCTTGCAAATCCTTCCTCTGTGGCCAAAAGAGCAATGGAGATTTTTTTTTTTACTATGGAAGAATTGACTATGAATTTCCTCAGTATTTCTGCCACTTCTAAAGGCTACACAAGTGTTCTGTGGTCAGCTGGGTTAAATATGTTAATGTTATACGTCTGTGTATATATGGATGTAAGACCACTGTCAAGTACGTCTTCAGACAGAAAATTAGTGATAGTACATCTGCATTAAATAAAACCTAACTTCATTGCCTTTCTCAGAAGGTCTGTGGGAGGATAATATGCTTCTACCACCATTTCCATTTGGTTTCATTTGTGGAAACCGAGTGTCTTCCAGCTTTTAGATGATCTCTAACTTTACAGAAGCCAGAAGTACAGTAAGCTAAGAAGATTTTAGCAAGAGCTCACTGAATTTTCCATGAAGTTTTACTGAATAAAATCTAGCAAAAATTCTTTTTTGGTTACTTCTGATTTTCCAAAGAAGGCATATTAATTTTACCCATCATTTCTTTCTTTTAAATCAATTTATTTAAGTAACCATAGAAAGAACTTTAATGAAAGATTTTATGATTCCTACATCTTATATTCCCAATATTATTGATATAAAGAAATTATAATAAAGGTTTAGAAAAAATAGTTTAAAAATCATTAAAGAAATGCAAATTTTTGCATTTGTTTTATTTTGATGTAGTTTTCTTCATAGCATGCTGTCACTCTTTACCCTCTTACCATACTTTGTTATTTCTTCATTACATTTACCTAATTTTATATTATACATTCTTTTGTTTTATCTGCTTATAGTTATCTGTCTCTCTTCTCACTAGGATATAAGCCCTATGAGGGCAGGGAGTTTTTCTTCCTCATGATATTTCTAGCACCAAGAGCAGTATATGTAGGTCCTCACTAAATATTTACTAAATGCATAGATGATTTATTTAATTTACAGTAAGTTCTAATTGACATAAATTTGTACATCATATCAGAAACTCGGCTATAGTCTTGTAATAGGGGCTTATAACTGGGTGTCTCTGAATTTATACAGCAAGATTTTTGTATATGCATCTCATGATTTTCATAAGATTCCCTCAATAGATCATAAACCCCCAAGGGACAGAGGGTTGTTGCTATAGGGGGAAAAAAATGAGGAGAAAGTATCAGCTATGCCAGGAAATATCTGGAACTGAGACAATGGGGAGAACTAGACACAGGGGCTACAGGACGTAGGAAGGGGCACCCTTGCACCCCATTCTGAATTTTCTCCAGTGACATTTTTCTGGAGATTCATGACCAGAACAGAAAACACCATCATGATGGAGACACATAGAAGTGAATTATAAAATCCTAGAACATAGTTTTATATGCTCAGAGGAGTTCCCTTTATTTATCTGTCTTTGAAACATGCATCTAACTGAAACACTGACAGTAGCTGATACATTATGATCTGGAGCCCCAAATTCTCAACTTTTAGAATCTCAAAAATTAGTGTATATTAACTATTTATTTCATACCACACTATAATTCATTTAGTGTTTTCTGGGAGTTTTGACCCTATGTCTTTAAAGGTTGAAATTTTTTTGGCCAATATGCTACTGGAGGAGATTTGGCAAACGTTAACAAGAAAACGAATTCATAAAGTATCAGTTTGAAAACAAATCTGTAATCCTATACAAGCAATAAAAACTGGAGAAAAAATAATCTGATTCAACGCCCAGAAAACAAAGTACCATTCAAGCGCTGCAGGTAGTAAAAGTTAGCTATTCTTTTTAAGCAAATTAAAGCATCACCTTAGTTCAAATCAAACCAGAAATTACACATTCTCAACGAGAATCCAAACTTACATATTAGTTCACAAGGCAAGATGATGTTAATCCAGTGCAATCACAAAAACAGTATGGCTTTCAGCACGAACTGTAAATTACCTCAGTGCGCACTGAACCCTTGCTGAGGGAAGAGTAGGGCCTGATTTATTCAAGTGTTGTCTCGTTTCCTTTGCCAATAGTTTCACTGGGTTTACTCCCTTATGATGTCATTTCAGTGGATATTTGGGCTGGTAACAGAAGCCCCTTAAGTCAGCTTTAAAGAATAAGGGCATCTTTTTTTTCACCTTTTGTTTACTTAATAAGTAGGACAGTCTTCATGCTTGGTTGATTAAGCACTTCAACAGTGTTATCAAGGACCCAGGTATTTTGCACCTTTCCACAAGGAAATCATCAGTGTCAGCTTAGCAAGATATCCAGGGTAGTTACAAATGCTATATGCAAACATGACAATTTTAAGAGGAGATAAGAATACTCTGAAGAGAAACTTTTCCCAGATTACTGACAGAAGGCTTATCCTCATGTTTCACTGGCCCTGATTACGTCATATTTCTGATCTAATTACATGCTCCATCTTCTCCTGGTTATGACAGTTGTTTTCCCTTTCCTTATTGTCAGTTTTTTTTTCCTCAGGTTAGCTTTGATATCTTAGTGCTAATTAGTGAAATGAGAGCACTTAGCCTCGAAACTGCAGACCTTTAGACCTTTCTAATGTTTGTGAAGAAATACCAGAAAGGTTTAAAAAGAAAGATGTATCCTCTCTCACTGCAGCTATAGAAAAGCAGTTATTATTTTGCATCATAATGTCCATGTTAAATTTAATTCTAATAAAGAAACTTTTTACAATAGATGAACTTCAGCAATGGTTATATATTATAAAAAGTAACCTTTAACCTCTAAAGTGTTTGTAATTCTGATTGGCTTATTTCATAACTTGTTGTCCAGGGAATGGTATTAAACTGACATCACCATATTCTAAAATGTATAAAAGTTCATGAGCCTGTTAGGCCACAAGAGGTTAATTGACACTTTCTTCTTCTCCCAATTGCATGGAGGTAAAAAGAAATAAAAGATACGAGTTTTTCGATATCTGATTTAAGAGAGAGAGAGAAAAACTATTTCCAAACAACCAAAACTGAGTTTGTCAACAACAAAACCGAAATAAAGTAAATACTAAAGAGAATTCTTCAGGCAGAAGAAAAATCATCCTAGAAGGAATAAGGAAATACAGCAGGAATGGAGACCAATGGAAAGATAAATAAAAATGAGGGCAAATATAAATAAATATTGACCATATATAAAATAGCAATGAGGGAATTCCCTTGCAGTCCAGTGGTTAGGACTCCACGCTTTCACTGCCAAGGGCCAGGATTCCATCCCTGGTTGGGGAACTAAGATCCCACAAGCTGCATGACACAGCCTAAAAAAAAAAAAAAATTAATTAATTAAAAAATAAAGTTCCTCCATATCTTTAAAAAAAATAGCAATGATATTTTATGATCCTTATTGCTGTTTCCATAACCAGTGAATTTTTACCTTACAATGCAATTTAGTAAACATTCCTTATTTTGCTTTGTGCATTCTACTTTAAAAAAAAAAAAGGGCTTCCCTGGGGACGCAGAGGTTGAGAGTCTGCTTGCCGATGCAGGGGACAAGGTTCGTGCCCCGGTCCGGGAAGATCCCACATGCCGCGAAGCGGCTGGGCCCGTGAGCCATGGCCGCTGAGCCTGCGCGTCTGGAGCCTGTGCTCCGCAACGGGAGAGGCCACAACAGTGAGAGGCCCGCGTACTGCAAAAAAAAAAAAAAAAGTGTAGTGCAACAATAACAAGTGTGAGAATGAGTAAAAAGGATTTTAACATTGTAGTATTGCTTGGGAAGTAGAAAAAGCACCAATTTGTATCAAACAGAGTAGTCCCATTGAAATATAATGCAAGCCACTTACATAATTTAAAATTTTCTAGTAGTCACATTAGAAAAAGTAAAATGAAATTGTTAACATCAATTTTGATGTATTTTATCTAACCAAAATTATGAAAATTTCAACATATCATCAATTTTTAAAATATTAATGAGATATTTTACATTCTTTTTTGTACTAAACCTTCAATATTCAGTATTGTATACTTACAGCAAATCTCAACTCAAACCACACTATAAGTGCTCAGGAGCCACATGTAGTGGCTACTATGTTGGACAAAACAATATTAGACCTGAATAAGTCAAGGAACTATCTTGCAATCTTTATAGGAATCACTAAAAGTACTAAAAGTAGAAGAATATATAGCCCTCAGGTGTGAAAATGGAAAAAAGAGGAATATTAAGTAAAATTAGTAGAGTAAACAATACTGATGGTGCCCTGCCCAGATCCCCTCTAGCTGGCCAGCGTACCTGCACTCCAGCTGTTCTGAGTGTTTGCTGCTAATGGCTCACAGCTTCCCTTATCTGAAGAATTGTCCTTAACCAAAAGGGAACCAGCTTCCCCTGGAGGTTATGCTCCTGACCCCAAGAGGAAGTCAAAGGCAATGACTGACTGACACAGGGCAAAAAGGCCTGGCATCTTGGCAAAGATTGGACCAAAGGAACATAAAACAAGTGAGACAAATAAAACAACTATTAATAATATAGTGGATATAAACCCAAATGTATCAGCAGCTAAATTAAAATATAAACGGTCTGAATATTCTAGTTAAAAGGTAAAGATTGTCAAATGATTAAAATATTTTTAAGACAACCTAATTATATGCTTCTTATGAGAAAGAAACACATCTTATATATAAAAGGACTCAGAAAGATATACTATACAAACACATACCAAGAGAAAACGGATTTTGCTATACTAACGTCACATAAGATCTACTTTAAGGCAAGAAACATTCCTAGAAATGAAAGAAATCTTTAATAATAATAAAAGGGTCCATCCACTAGAAAGATATAAAAATTCTTTTTTATAGACCTACTAATACAGCTTCACAATACGTAAAGTAAAACTGACAGGTTTAAAATGAGGAATATACAAATCCACAATCAGAGAGGCAGAATTTCACACATCTTTTGGATAATTGATAAAACAAACATCCAGAAAATTAGTAAGGCTATAGATAATCTGAATAGCACCGTTAGCAAAGTAGAAACATTGTTTTGTTAAAATGCACCAAAAAAATGACAGCATACACAGTTTTGGCTAGTATATATGGAACATTTACAAAAATAGACCATATCTGTGGCCAAAAAGCCAAACTCAACAAATTTAAAAGGACTCCAACAATTTAAATGTATTATTTGATCTTAGTGGAATAAAGGTAGAAATCAATAACTAAAAGATAAAAAAAATCCTCAAACATCTAGAAATTAAGCAACATGCTTCTACGTAACTAATGAGTTGAAGATGAGATTATAATGTTTAGTAAAATACTTGAACTGAATAATAACTGAAATATATTTTGAGACATGTAATTTAGCTATCACTGTGCTTAGAGGGAAATCTATAACTTAAATTCATATCTTAGGAAAGCAAAAAGCCTGAATATCAATTGTTTAGGTATTCATCTCAAGAAATAAGAAAAGATACCAAATTAAACCCAAGAAAGAGTAAAGAAGAAAAAATAAAGATAAGAGTAAAATTAATAGTAATAAAAATAATAAACAATAAAAGGTCAAAGATAAATAAGAAACATACATGCAAGAGAAAAATCAATAAGTTGATTACTTGGAAAGACCAATGAATTGATATTGGTCTCCTAGTAAGACTAAACAATGAAAAGCAGAGAAGTCACAAATAACATATATCAAGAATGAAACAGGGAACATCACTATAGGTCTCAATAGATGTAAAAATTTTTTGATAAAATGTAAGACCACAGCAGGAAAAAAATAACCCTCTATGCATACTGGGAATAAAAGGATTTTCTGTAACAAAAAAACATTTACTGAAAAATGCAAACCAATAAAAGAAGGGAATTACCTTAAACTGACAAAGAATATTTATTTTAAAAAAACTATCACAAAAATGATACTTAAGTGTGAAATATTGAAAACATACCCCTAACTTTGGGAATGGATGAGCAAAGATTGCCCACTATCAGCATTTGTATTTGACATTGCACTTCAAATCCTATCCAGGATGGTAAGAATAGATTATTGATTGATTGATAGCATCAATAGTTGAATGGATGAATAAATGGTGAAATATTCATACAATGGAATACTATGCTGCAATGAAAAACAAACTGTTTCTACACAAAAGAGTATGAATCAATCTCATAAACAAGGTGATGGACTAAAGAAGCCAGGCACAGAAAGGTATATACTGTATGATTCCATTTATAGAAAGGTCAAACATTTGTAAAAATAAATTGGTGGTAATAGAAATAAGGATAATAGTTAACTTGGTGGCAATAATCACTAAGACGGAGAAAAGTGGGACTTCGGGGACACTTGATTAGTGCTCTATTTCTTGATCTGAGTATTGATTACATGGGTTTACACTTATAATTTGTGATTCTTCTCTCTCTCTCTCTCTCTCTCTCTCTCTGATATTTTCAATAAAAGATTTATTTAGAAACAAAAGTGTATAATACCTATTAGGTGTCCTTGGGTCTTTCCTGAGACTCATGAAAATATCTGTTTGTTACGGAAGGCAGATTAAATTTTGTGAGACAATCTACTAAATTATTATTTGTTCTACTTACCTTTTAGAAATATATTTTAGAAAGAACATTTGATATTTATTAAAATAAATAATGGCTATATTGTACAAATACAGTCACCATTTAATAACAACTGAAATGTAGAGAATAGAGAAACTGTAAACTTGGTCACAAATGACTTTAGATAACCTTTTAAGTTTTCATTATTACTTCTCACACTAGGAGTCTGGTCTTCAAAATGTGTGGGAAAGGATTTTTTCTAGTAGTGAGAAGGAAAGATGTAAAGTTTAGATCCATTACCTGGTGGAGGCAACAGAAATCTTTGGAGTGTGAATGAGGTGAGCTAAGTCATTCGCCTAATGAGAACCCCAGCACTGTTTCAGTAATCTCATTATATCTTTTTTATTTTATGCAGCTCCCTCTATAGTGTGTGTGTGTGTACATATATACATATGTGTATATGTAATGTATAATATTATATAAATTATAGGTGTACAATAATTCACAATTTTTAAAGGTTATATACCAAAAAGCACAATGAACAACAGTCCTCCAGACACTGTTTAGTTGTGACAGTGGGCACTCTATTTCTCTAAAAGAAATCGTTTTTAAAACATCTTCTCTCTATTTTTCTATTTTGATGGAGATCATTGTAGGTTACAAGTCTGTGGAGGCTTGTGGGATGAGTAGAAAGTGTGAGAAGTGCTGACTTCTGTTGAAGCAGTTGGGGTCTTAAGACGAATGGGGTTTCTGACGTACCACATTACATCACTCCTGGCTGTATCAAATTTATATTTACTAAGCACCACAAAATTTTTGCGGCAGACTTCTTTTGCCCACAGCCTAACACAGAAACATATGAAAACTGAGTTAAATGTTTGCTTTAACCTCAAAGCATAATAGTCCATTTATACACACAGAAAAACGATGGATGAACATGCATATAAAAATATGAACTTTTTTTACAAATCAGTTTCTACCCAAAACAAGAAAAATTATATAATAAAATAGTTTTTTCTGCTGTAATAAAAGACTTTTCCTTTCCTCTCTCTAGTCTTTTCTCTCTCTCCTCCAATTTCCCTCCCTCTTTCACTCTCTCTCTTTCTCCCTCCCTGTCTCTCACGCACACACACAACACACACAAAATCTGATTCTACAAAAAGCAGAACTGCAATTTAGATGCCATGGGAAGACAGTAGACAAATGATATCATAAAGTTAGAGAATGCTGTTGGAAAAATGTCTGGTATAAACAAATGGGGAAAGCTGCAGTGTATCAAACTGGGCAATTCAGCTCTTTCTTCTCTAAAGCACAAAGGATATCAGAGTGGGAAAAGCGGTAAATCCTCCTTGGAAATTGAACCACAATGAAAATCATACATAAATGTTCACACAATAAGTTCCCTTTTAGACAAAAATTTTAGATAGAATTTAAACTGAATTTTAGAGATAATCTGTTTTTAATGTTAAAACCTCTGGAGTTTTTTTGTTGGATGATTGGTGGGTAGTTGAATAAGAGATATGATAAATAGCAGTCTTGAGTCACAGCAAACCTTGACAGGCTTACTCAATAATCAAATATTAAAATGATTTTGGCCCGCCCCTCCCCCCGGCGCGCCGGCCCTGACGAGCCGGGGGGCCCAGCTCCCCTCCCCAGCCCAAGGGGTTGGCTGGCTGCCCTAAGCACGGGGTGGGGGGGCGGGGGGGGGCGGGGAGGGCTGTCCCGGCCGGCGGGCAGACGGCGGTGCCGAACCTCTGCGCGGATCCCCAGCTGCGCGCGGAAGAGCATGCAGTCGGACCTGGCCTTTTTCAGGTTCCCACGTGATCCAGCCAGATGCCAGAAGTGGAGAAGTGCAGGAGAGCAGACTTAGAAGATAAAATACCTGATCAACTACATAAACATTATCGATTGTGTGCCATACACTTTGAGACTTCTTTGATCTGTAGAACTAGCCCTTAAAAGACAGTTCTTCTAGATAATGCAATACCAGCAATATTTGATCTCACCAGCCATTTGAATAATCCACACAGTAGACACAGAAAACGAATAAAAGCATTGAGTGAGGATGAAATCAGGACACTGAAACAGAGAAAAAAAAACCTGATGAAACTTCTGCACAGGAACCAAAACATAAGGAAATAAACAACAGCAATGCTCAGAACCCCAGTGCAGAAGAAGGGGGTGAAGAGAAGGATGAAGACATTGTACCTTTAACCCTTGAAGAGAAGGAAAACAAAGAATACTTAAAATCTTTATTTGAAATATTGATTCTTATGGGAAAACATGTCTTCATGTCTGGATGGACATGAAGCTTATGAAATCCCCGAAGGTCTATTCACTGCTGATAACTTTCAAGCACTGCTGGAGTGTGGGATCCATTCTGGTGAAGAGGTTCTGATAAAGCGCTTTGAGACAACAGCAGCTAACACACTGTTCTGTTTGAAAACACAGCAGAAACGGATGCTAGAGATCAGGGAGGGCTGCACTCATGAAGAAACCCTCAGGGAAGTGAGAGGCTCTCACTTCTTTTCCATCATCACTGACGATGTGGTGGACATAGCAAGGGAAGAGCACCTGCCTGTGTTGGTGAGGTTTGTTGACGAAGCTCACAACCTGAGAGAGGAATCTGTGGGCTTCCTGCCTTATGCAGCTGATGCAGAAAATTTGGCTGTGAAATTTCGCACTACGATAACTGAGAAGTGGGGATTAAACATGGAGTACTGTCGTGGCCAGGCTTACATTGTGTCCAGTGGATTTGTTTCCAAAGATAGTTGTTGCTTCTAGACTTTAGAGAAATACCCCCAAGCTATCTACACACTGTGCTCTTCCTGTACCTTAAATATGTGGTTGGCAAAATCAGTGCCTGTTATGGGAGTATCTGTCACATTAGAAACAATTGGGGAAGTTTGTTCTTTCTTCCATCGATCACCACAATTGCTTTTAGAACTTGACAATGTAATTTCTGTCCTCTTTCAGAACAATGCAGAAAGGGACAGAGAACTGAAGGAAATTTGCCATTCTCAGTGGACAGGCAGGCATGATGCTTTTGAAATCTCAGTGGACCTCGTACAAGCACTGGTTTTATGTTTAGATGGTATAAAGAGTGACACAAATGTTAAATGGAATAACTGTATAGCTGGCTGAGCATTTGTACTCTGTAGTGCGGTAACAGATTTTGATTTCATCATTACCATTGTTGTTCTTAAAAATGTTCTATCTTTCACAAGAGCCTTTGGGAAAAATCTTCAGGGGCAAACCTCTGATGTCTTCTTTGCAGCCAGTAGTTTGACTGTAGTGCTGCATTCACTAAATGAAGTGATGGAAAATATCGAAGTTTATCATGAGTTTTGGTTTGAGGAAGCCACAAATTTGGCAACCAAACTTGATATTCAGAAGAAACTCCCAGGGAAATTTCGCAGAGCTCAGCACAGTAACCTGGAATCTCAGCTAACCTCTGAGAGTTACTATGAAGAAACTCTAAGTGTTCCAACAGTGGAACACATTATTCAGAAACTGAAAGAAATATTCTCAGAACAGCACGTCAAAGCTCTTAAATGCTTATCTCTGGTACCCTCAGTCATGGGACAGCTCAGATTCAATACATCAGAGGAGCATCACGCTGACATGTACGGAAGTGATTTACATAATCCTGACACGCTGTCTGCTGAGCTGCATTGTTGGAGAATCAAGTGGAAACACAAAGGGAAAGATATAGAACTTCCATCCACTATTTATGAAGCGCTTCATCTGCCAGACATCAAGTTTTTTCCTAATGTTTATGCATTGCTGAAGGTCCTATGCATTCTTCCTGTGATGAAGGTTGAGAATGAATGCTATGAAAATGGGTGAAAACGTTTCAAAGCATACCCGAGGAACACTTTGACAGACCAAAGTTCAGGTAACTTGGCTTTGCTTAACATAAATTTTGATATAAAACATGATTTGGATTTAGTGGTGGATACATACATCAAACTCTATACAAGTCAGAGCTTCCTACAGATAATTCAGAAACCATTGAAAATACCTAAGAGACTTTTAAAATAGGCTTTCTCTTACATTTGATATTTGAAAAAATCTGTAAGAAATTTGAAAATATCTTACAGAAAACTTGCAAGGTGTACGTAGGCCACTTAGTCACTGAATATCTTGACCTGTAGGCCTCCCATTGAGTACGTTAGTCATTGATAATCTGCCTGTTTAAATGGCCTGTTTGAAGTCCCATGCTTTGGAGACCTAACTGTTCTTCCAGAAGATAGCACTGGAAGTACCATGTTACATTCTGTGTGATCTCTGCTAATGGCACTTTGGAATTGTATTAGTTAAGTCACTTTAGACATAAGTTATATCACAGTGGATCTAATTGTCAGGTATTGAGTTATCAGTTCTTTGAAGAAATACATTTTGAGGAGGTATGGGAGGAAGGAATACATTTTATAAAACATTACAATGAAGCTCATGACTGACCTTTGCATAGTAGAAGTTTTAAGTATGCTGTTAAAAATCTGTAAGGGACAGTTAAGAAAATTATCAGACTGTAATAGAAACATGTGAGCTCGCCAAACATGGATTTCAGTGTAGATTTTGTCTTTATCAAATGAGGTTAAAGGAGCAAGTTATAGTCAAAGTTTGAATGGAAGACCCTGCCATTGTTGTTCCACATGTGGTTGTTGCTGTTTACATTCCTTTATTGAGCCTACATCTTCATAAGCTTTTTGACAGGTATATGTTGAACACGTCTATCTTATGGTCAAGACAGGATCAGAGGCCATGGATACTGACAACTGATTTCTCTGTTTCCTTCTGTCATTTTCCATGACCGTATCTACTGCCTCATCTTGATTTACAAGCAAAACCTAGAAAACCTGCAAATATAAGTGTTTTGTGGTTTATCTAGGAATAATACATAAAATATTGCTGTTATTTTTGGTGAAGAAAATCAATTTTTTATAGCTTATTTCAACCTAAATAAAATGTGAATTTTTAAATAAATAAATAAATAAAATGATTTCAATAAACATTTATACATTGTGTATACATAACACATTACTTCTTCTTTAGTCAATTATCTTTTAGTGTTATCAAAATAAGAAAAGTAAATTGTATATTTACTGTCATTTTTACCATTTCCAACATTTTTTTTCTTGTATAGATCCAAGTTTCTGTCTAATAACATTCCTTCTACCTAAAATACTCTTTTAACATTTCTTGTAGTGAAAGTTTGCTGATAATGAATTCTTTTTTTCCCTTGTCCATAAATTCTTTATTTCTCTTTCATTTTTCAGTGATAGATTAACTGGGCCCTGATTTCTGAGGTGACCATTTTTTTCTCTTTCAGTGCTATAAAGATGCCCCTCTATCATCTTCAGACTTAGATAGCTTCTAATAAGAAGTCTGTTGTAACTCTCACCTTTGTTCCTCCATGTGTATCTTTTTTTCCACTGGGCTGCCTTCTAGATTTTATCTTGATCGTTGGTATTGATGTGTCTAGGTGTTTTCTTCCTCCCTCCTACATACTTCCCTCCCTCCCTCATCTTCCCTCCTTTCTTCCTTCCTTTCTTTTTAGTATTTATCCTACTGGGTCTTCTATGAGTTTTCCAAATCTATGGTTTAAAATCTTTCATTGTTTGAGGGGAATGCTCTGCCATTATATTTTCAAATATATCTTCTCCCCATTCTCTTTTCTCATTTTGGAATTCCAATTGCTCATATATTAGACTATTTGACATTGTCCCACAGCTCTTGGATGTATTGGGTTTTTTCCCCTCTTTCTTTGTGTTTCGTTTGAATATTTATTTTGAGTGATCTTTATCTTATGACTATATCTTTATTTCTGGCATTTCCATTTCATACTTTCTTACGGTTTCAATTTCTCTGCTAAAATTTTCCATGTGTTCTTGTATGTTATTCTTCTTTTACACTAGAACCTTTAACACATAACTCATAGTTTTCTCTTTTTAATACCATGCCTATTAGCTCCAACATCTGGGTTCTGCAGATTGCATTGTCTCTTGGTAGAAAGTTGTTTTCTCTTGAATTTTTGTGAATCTCATCATTTATGGTTAAAAGCTGGATATCACGTGTAGGACAGTAAAGACTGAGATAGATATAGGTATAGGTATAGATATAGATATAGATATAGACATATATATATAGATATAGATATATGCCTGGATTGGGCATGCCTCTTTTTCTACTATACATTTAATATGGGGAATTGTGTCAATCTAGTCAAAAGTTGAGTAGGGTTTGGGTTTTGCTAGCTCAATGTTTTTACCTTCTGCACACTATTGACTACAGATTCCTCTAGAATTACCTGTACTTAAGGTGGGGGTTGAGTTTCCAAAGAATATTTTTCAATGTTCCATTTTCAGTCTCAAGTTTAATCTTCTGTGAATGTAACCTCAAAGGAGGTCTCTCTTTATCTTCTTGCCCTGCGCCCAGTGGTAGACTGCTGTTACTTGTTATTCAGTGCTAGCAAGCCTGGTGGTGGAGGGTGGGAATATTCTCTATTTCTTCCTTTATCTTCAGTCTTAGGCAAGACCTCTCTCTTGTGTCTCACAGAAAGAGATTTTTCAGTGATTCTGCCCCTTGGCCAGCTGTAGTGACCTCTAATGGTCTGGGCCAAGGGAAATTCCTTTCCTTCCCTCAGACGTTGAAGGGTTTTTTTTCTGTTCCCTTCCCTTCCCTTCCAATGGGTCTTCAGTTATGTCTGAGAAAGACAGTATTTGCTGCCACTTCCCCAGAGGCTTAAAGTTTTTGTACCATAGAAAAGACAGAAAAAAGGATCCAGGGATCCCCCACTGCTGTTCCCCTACCTCAGTCCTGCATTGCCAGGGCCCTCTTTCTGGTCTACTGCCCTGCTCTCAGTCTATATCATGAGAAACCAGAGAGGTCCATGGAAAAGAGTCTGGAAGTGGATACAAACTGCCTTTGTGTCTGTCATTTTCAGGTATTCTACATTAGGGCACAGAAAACTATGGTTTGTGGGCTAGTCATCTGTTTTTTTAAATAAAGTTTCAATGGAATGCAGCCACACCCAATCATTTGCATAATGTTTACGGTTGCTTTTGCACTATAAACACAGAGTTCAGTAGTTGCAAGAGTTATCTTATGGCCCACAAAGCCTAAAATATTTACTATTTGACCTATTAAAATAAGTTTTCCAACCCCTGTTCTATACTCTTACACTAGCCCACAGTTAGCCTTTAGCAATTCATTAAAAATTTAGGTAATTTCTTCTTACCCACTTGTTTGGTAGTCCCATTTTCCTCCCTTGCTCTATCCCAGGTAAACTCACTTTCCCATGTTTTAACAGAGCCACCTATATTTTCTTAGTTTTCAGGTTGTTGGTTACCCTATGAAACTCAGTTCTCTGGTTGGTTGAAGAAAAGTTATAACTTTGTCAAAGTGCTGGCAATTTTATGAATTTTGGGGGGTTTTCTTATTGTTATATTGGAAGCGATGCTTTTTCCAGTTTTTAACATTATAACAGAATCCCCTCAATGAACTTTTAGTTTAGTATGATATGTAGTTTTTAACTCCAATCATCAGAAAGTTGGTAATCAATATGTAGTATAGATGCTACAGAAAGGACTTAAGGAGTATCTTTAAAATTTGAGGACAAGTTTAGAAACTGACACAATCTGAAAGTCATGTTAAAATGGAAAAGATTAGCTGCTGGAGAAGGTTTGTATGGCATTGTAAGCATGGTAACTGTAACCAAAGCATGGAATTCTTAAAATGCTACAGGATGTGTATTACAGTTCCAAATCCTAGTTCTTGACCTTGTTGTATAGCTTCTCCATTCTCAAGAGAAATTTTAAAATATTTTGAACTAAATTAAAAGGAAAACACAACTTATGAAATTTGTGGGATGCAGCAAAATCATTACATACAGGGAAATTTATAGCATTGAATGTACTTATTAGAAAAGAAGAAAGATGTAAAATCAATAATCTATGTTTCCACCCGAGAAAACTAGAAAGAGAAGAGTAAATTAAATCCAAAGTATGCAGAACAAAATAAATAATAAGAATTAGAGCAGAAATCAATTAAGTTGGAAGTAGGAAATCAGTAGAAAAATCAACAAAACAAAAATCTGGTTCTTTAAGATAAATAACATCAATACATCTCTAGGAAGGCTAACTAAGGAAAAAAGAGAGAACACAAATTATTAGCATCAGAAATGAAAGAGGGCCATCACTTTGGACCCCATGAACATTAAAAAGATAATAAAAGAATAGTACCAACAACTCTATAACCACAGATTTGATAATCTAGATGAATTAAACCAAATCCTTGAAAGACCTAATCTGCTAAAACTCATACAAAAAGAAATAAGCAGGGCTTCCCTGGTGGTGCAGTGGTTGAGAGTCCACCTGCCGATGCAGGGGACACGGGTTTGTGCCCCAGTCCGGGAGGATCCCACATGCCGCGGAGCGGCTGGGCCCGTGAGCCATGGCCGCTGAGCCTGTGCTCCGCAATGGGAGAGGCCACAGCAGTGAGAGGCCCGCGTACCGAAAAAAAAAAAAAAAAAAAAAAAAATAAGCAATCAAAATAGGGCTATATATTTCAAAGAAATTAAAATACGTATTGTTAATAATCTTCCAGTAGAGAAAGCATCAGTACCAGATGGGTTCACTGGTGAATTCTATCAAATATTTAAGGAACAAATTATAACAGTTCTCTAAAATCTCTTTTAGAGGATAGAAGCATAAGGAATACTTCCTAACTCATGCTACAAGCTAGGATTATCCAAATGACAAAACAGACAAAAAATTACAAGGAAAGAAAACTACAGACTAATAGCTCTCATGAACATAGTTGCAAAAATCATCAACAAATTTTAGGCAAATGAATTCAACAAGTATAAAAAAAATTATATCCCATAATCAAGTAAGACTTATTCCAGGTATGCAAAGTTGGTTCATCATTCAAAAATCAAATAATGTAATCCATCACAATAACAGACTAAAAAATAAAAATAGCATGATCATATTGATACAGAAAAACATCTGACAAAATCGAGCACCGATTCATGATAAAAACTCTCAGTAAACTA
The DNA here is from genome assembly GCF_963924675.1 of Phocoena phocoena. Taxonomy (NCBI): domain Eukaryota; kingdom Metazoa; phylum Chordata; class Mammalia; order Artiodactyla; family Phocoenidae; genus Phocoena; species Phocoena phocoena. The sequence goes on along the minus strand of NC_089222.1, from coordinate 33,036,030 downwards.
GAATATAGAGGAATTTCCTCAACTTGATAAAACATAGCTACAAAAAAAACTACAGCTAATATTCCACTTAAAGGTGAGAAATGGAAAGCTTTCCCACTAAGATCAGGTACAAAACAAGTATGTGCCCTCTCACCACTGCTTTTCAACATGTTGCTGAAACTTCTATCCAAAGCAATGAGATAAGAAAAGGAAAATATATGTATACAGATTTGGAAGGAAGAAATAAAACTCTTTGTTCACAGATGACATTCTTGTCTATGGAGAAAATCCAAAAGAACTGACCAAAAAAAAAAAAAACAATCTTGGAACTAATAAGCAATTTTAGCAAGGTTGCAGGATACAAGGTTAATACACATAAGTCAATTGCTTCCCTATATACTAGCAATGAATGAGTGGAATTTAACATTGAATGTATGGTATCATTTACATTAGCACCCAAAATATTAAATACTTAGGTATAGGTCCAACAAAATATGTACAAAATCTATATGAGGAAAACTACAAAACTGATTAACAAAATCAAAGAACTAAATAAACAGAAAGATATTTCATGTTTATGGATAGGAAGACTCTATATTGTCAAGATGTTTTTCTTCCAATTTGATCTGTAGATTCAGTGCAATCCCAGTCAAACTCCCAGCAAGTTTGTAGGTATCAATAAACAGATTCTAAAGTTTATAGAAGAGGCAAAAGATCCAGGATAGCCTACACAATATTGAAGAGGAACAAGGTTGGAGGACTAACATTACCCAACTGCAAGACTTACTATAAAGCTGCAAAAATAAAAAACAGTGTGATATTAATGAAAGAATAGACAAATAGATCAGTATAAGCCTAGAAATAGACCCACACAAATATAGTCAACTAATTTTTGATAAAGGAGCAAATGGTGCTGAACAACTAGACATCCACATGCAAAAAAAACCAGAATCTAGACACAGATATTACACCCTTCACAAAAATTCACTCAAAATGAATCACAGACCAAAATGTAAAGTGCAAAATTATAAAACTCCTAGGCGATAATGTAGAAGAAAACATAGATGACCTTGGGTATGGTGTTGACTTTTTAAATATAACACCAAGCACAATCTATGAAAGAAACAATGGATAAGATGGACTTATTAAAACTTCAAACTTCTGTTCTTTAAAGACAATGTCAGAGAATGAGAAGACAATCACAGATTGCGAGAAAATAGTTGCAAAAGACATAGCTGATAAAGAACCATTATACAAAATATACAAAACTCTTAAAGCTCAGCAGTAAGAAAACAACCTGATTAAATAATGGCCCAAAGAGCTTAAGAAACACATCACCAAAGGAGATACATAGATGACAAATAAGCATATGAAAAGATGTTCCACACCATAAGGGAAATGCAAATTAAAATAACAATGAGATATCACTACACACCTATTAGAGTGGCTTTTTTTGTTGTTGTTTGTTTGTTTTTTTCCACAACATAGACCAAGGTTCATTGAATTGGCAATACATGTTCTGTGTAACTGTTGGAAAATACTCTGGGTAACTGACAGGTCAAATTTTCTTGGCATTGTCAGGTATTGCGCTCTTGTGCAGCATTTCTTTTTTCCCTCACTTTTTAAAAATAAACTTTTAAACCAAGGTACAGTACTTTTTATATACATATATATTTATATAGGAAAAATACAAATATATAACTAGGTGAGTGATCACAAAGTGAACATATCCATGTAACTAGCACCCAGATCAAGAAATAAAATACTACCAACACCCCCAGAAGCCTTCCTTCTCCCCCATTACTACCTTTTTTTCCTACCAAAAGGTAGTCACTGTCCTAATTTCTAATAACATGTTACTTTTGCCCATAAAAATTTTTTTAAAAATTTTTATTGGAGAATAGTTGCTTTACAATATTGTGTTAGTTTATACTGTACCACAAAGTGAATCAGTTATATGTATACATATATCCCCTCTTTTTTGGATATCCTTCTCATTTAGGTCACCACAGAGCACTGGGTAGAGTTCCCTGTGCTATACAGTAAGTTCTCATTAGTTATCTATTTTATACATAGTATCAATAGTATATATATATATGTCAATCCCAGTCTCCCAATTCATCCACCCACCCCTTCCCCCTTGGTATCCATACATTTGTTCTATACGTCTGTCTCTCTATTTCTGTTTTGTAAATAAAATCTATACCAATTTTTTCAGATTCCACATATATACATTAATATACAGTATTTGTTTTTCTCTTTCTGACTTACTTCACTCTGTATGAAAGTCTCCAGGTCCATCCACGTCTCTACAAATGACATAATTTCATTCCTTTTTATGGCTGAGTAATATTCCATTGTATATGTGTGCCACATCTTCTTTATCCATTCCTCTGTTGATGGACATTTAGGTTGCTTCCATGTCCTGACTATTGTGAATAGTGCTGCAATGAACAGTGGGGTGCATGTGTCTTTTTGAATTATGGTTTTCTCTGGGTATATGCAAAGTAATGGGATTGCTGGGTCATATGGTAGTTCTATTTTTATGTTTTTAAGGAATCTCCATATTGTGCTCCACAGTGGCTGTATCCATTTACATTCTCACCAACAGTGGGTTGGTGCAAGAGGGTTCCCTTTTCTCCATACCCTCTCCAACATTTATTGTTTGTAGATTTTTTGATGATGGCCATTCTGACCAGTGTGAGGTGATACCTCATTGTAGTTTTGATTTGCATTTATCCAATAATTAGTGATGTTGAGCAGCTTTTCGTGTGCCTCTTGGCCATCTGTATGTCTTCTTTGGAGAAATGCCTATTTAGATCTTCTGCCTATTCTTTGATTGGGTTTTATGTTTTTTTGATACTGGGCTGCATGAGCTGTCTGTATATTTTAGAGATTAATCATTTGTCAATTGCTTTGTTTGCAAATATTTTCTCCCATTTTAAGGTTGTCTTTTCATCTTGTTTATGTTTTCCTTTGCTTCGCAAAAGCTTTTAAGTTTCATTGTCCTATTTGTTTATTTTTGTTTTTATTCTCATTACTCTAGGAGGTGGGTCAAAAGAGATCCTGCTGAAATTAATGTCAAAGAGTGTTCTGCTTATGTTTTCCTCTAAGAGTTTTATAGTGTCTGGCCTTACATTTAGGTCTTTAACCCATTTTGAGTTTATTTTTGTGTATGGTGTTAGGGAGTGTTCTAATTTCATTCTCTTCCATGTAGCTGTCCAGTTTTCCCAGCATCACTTACTGAAGAGGCTATCTTTGCTCCATTGTATATTCTGGCCTCCTTTGTCATAGATTAGGTGACCATAGGTGTGTGGATTTATCTCTGGGCTTTCTATCCTGTTCCATTTGTCTATATTTCTGTATTAGAGTGGCTTTGGACAACACCAATGCTGGCCAGGAAGTGGAGCAACAGGAACTCTTATTCATTGCTGATGGGAACATAAAATGCTACAACTACATTGAAAGACAATTTGGTGGTTTCTTACAAAACTAAACATATTCTTATCATACCAAACAGTAATCTCACTCCATGGTATTTACCAAAAGGAGTTAAAAACTTACTGTATTTCCACACAAAATCCTGCACACAGATGTTTATAACAGCTTTATTCAAAACTGCCAAAACTTGGAAGGAACCAAGATATCTTTCAATAGGTGCATGGATAAATAAACTGTTGTACATCCAGACAATGGACTACTAAAAAAAAAAAGAGCTATCAAGCCATGAAGAGACATTGAGGAACGTTAAATGCCTTTTACCAAGTGAAAGAAGTCAATCTGGAAAAGCAACATACTCTATGAGTCCAACTATATGACATTCTTGAAAAGGCAGAACTATGGATTCAGTAAAAAGGATCAGTGGTTGGAGGAGGGGGGAGGAGAATGATGAATAGGTAGAGCAGAGAAGATTTTTAGAGCAGTGAAAATATTCTGCATGATACTGTGATAGTGGATACACATCATTATACATTTGTCCAGACCCGTAGAATGTACAACACCAAGGGTGAACCATAAGGTAATCTATGGACTTTGGGTAGTAATGATGTGCCACTGTAGGTCTATCAGTAGTAACAAATGTACCATTCTGGTGGGGGATGTTCATAATGGGGGAGTCTACGCATGTATGGCAGCAAGGAGTATACGAGAAATCGCTATCTTCCCAATTTTTTTATGAACCTACAACTGCTGTAAAAAAATTTTCTTTTAAAGTCTTTTAAAAATCTTCCTAAATACCAAAAGAAATGCCAAAAAAACCCACCACCCCAACAATTCTACCTACTGCAAGTATGTGTGTCCATACATATACTTCTATATACAGAAACATAGGCACAGAATAAATATAGCATAAAATAACATGATTGAACTGGGGCAAAGATACTGGTAGTTTAATTAAATGTAAATAGGATAGCACACCTATGAAAAATTTCAGATTGTCTACCAAAACAAAGTGCAATTCTAATCTGTGTTTATGGAAACATCCAAAAAAGGGAGATTCAGAAACATGATGATGCAGATCAGATGATGGCAAACAAAAATGTAAATAAATAAATAAAAGGAATCACAACCTTGATTTCAAACAAGGCATAATTTAGCCCCCCAAATATAAAATGAGACCAAGAAAAGTATGCTTTATAATGCTAAGGACCAAAATGCATAATGAAAAATGTTATTAACATCTATACATAAAATAGCATGGCAGCTACTTTATAGAGCAGAAACAGGAGGAGATGAATAAAGAAGGAGACACAAACAAATAAACTAACATACCCCTCTTAAATCTAGTGAAATCAAGTGGGAAAAATTAGGAAAGTGCGAAAAATGAGAAAAGTTATCACAGTTCTAAATCACACAATAAAGTAGAACATATAGAAAAATCCATAGTAAACTGTGCCACAGTAAAAGAGAACATGCTGTTTACTCAGATGGACGTGGAACCTTTTGTGAAAATTGCCTGTACCTGAGTCTACAACAAAGCCTACTTTAAATTTTTAAAAATAGATATAGTATCATGATCATTTGAAAGCATATGCACAAGTTCTTTCATATTCCTAAAATTCAGAGATGGAGTCTATATTCCCTACCCTTGAAACAGGGCAGGCCTTTGTGATTGCATTTGAAATTGTTAGGCCTTTAGAAACAGCTTTTGTGTCTGGGTGATAAGGCATTATAATGTCCTGATGAAATGGTGGGACAGATTGTTTTAGCACTCAGGATCACTTCTGCGCCTTTTATACTCTCCTCTGGTGTCATAGGGCTGGAAGCTTGGGAGCTACATTTCACATGGTGCCTTCCCATCAGAGTTTAGTACAGCTAACAAATGAGAGGCAATGGTGACGCTCAATAGGTGTATTCTTGCTACAGAAATGCTGTGGTAGACTAGTTGCCGTGGCTTGCTGAAGCTACCTCAGACTGCACACGCGTCTCTTACCCTTCAGTGTGAGGATTATGAGGTGGCTGTAGCTTCAGTATTAACTTCCTGCACTTCTCTGTAATCTCTTAAGTCCCACTACTGAATTCTTTTCTCCTTGAAATATTTGAAGTAGTTTTGTTTTTACGACTAAACCCTGACAAATACACCTGAGGGCAATCATGGGGTTTCCTTACCTGGCGTATCAAGCTTGAATAGCCCACTCTTCCTGAGCCAGAAGGAGCTAATTCAGTGTGTGGGAACCCAAGACTGCTGGGTTACACTTTTCTATTTTACACTAGCACTAAGTGGGGAAACAAATAAAATCCTGCTGTCCTAAACTCTCCCCTGTCTTGAGGTTCTGGGACTAAAGGGAGGTAAATATTCTCAATAAACTCTATAGTGATTGAATGTCAGGTTATTACAAACAGAAGCAAAGCTATGAGTTTATAGAGAGAGGAAAATTGTGCCTTGAGTCTCACCTAGAGAGATATATCAAAATCATTATTCAAGCATTTTCGTGTCCCCTAGCCAAACACTGTCTAGGAGTGTCCCAGACTCCACTTAAAACCCTAACAAGAGGATTTTAGTATCAGTAATTTAATTCTGACGGAACTGAGGTCATTGTCTTGCTGTCATAATAAAGAATGGTAGTTTTCACAGTGTTTGGAATAAAAGAGGAAGAATGTATCCGTGTGCTTCTAAGTTCTGTCCAAGACAAGCATGCCTGTGACAATTAGAACTGATTTTCTACATAAAAGTATGCTTAGAGAGAAGGATGATTCATTGTAATGATAATATAAATTTAAGGGAGGAAAAGTACTTCCTTTACTCTATTTTTTTCTGTGTACCTAAACAGCTTACAATTTGAATATCTAAGAGGACCGCCTACCAGAACAGAGGGTCCTAACTCTTCAGACAGATAAATCAATACGTAACCTAAGGTGGAGGCCCAGAAGAAAACAGAGAGAGGTTTTATTTTAATATGTACCTGGGATTTCTTTTAATCATGTATGGTAAGACAAACAGACACAGAAATGACTGTTGTGAAGGATGAAGTTTTATACTCACAGCTCCCTAGAAACAGGAGATGTGGCACACAATTCAGGGGGCCACATGGGGAAGCACCAGGGTCAATCTGGGATCCAAGGACATGAGAGGAAAGCAGGTGCAAGAACCTTTGTTGTGGTTTTTGTGGGAAGGAATAGACAAAGCAGGAGAAGCCAGGATAAGCAGGTTTAAGATTGCCCTGCTTTGAATAATTTCAGCAGGCTCTGGGGTGTAGCGGCTGTCCCAAGTTGTCTGGTGCCTTACCCCGGGGTGATTAAGGCAGGGGAACATTGGCCTGGAGTGTAAGAATCTAACCAAGGAGGGGTTGGGTTGGGGTGGGGTGGGGAGAGGCCTCTGGATTGGTTGTTTGCATACAAAAGGTGTACTCCCAGGCAAGGTGTTTGCTAGCTCTAGGAACTAGGTAACCTGGGAGCGGTAATCTCTTCAAAGTCAGTGAGGTCCCAGATACCAGAGCATCAAGAATACAGAAAATAAGAAAATTAAGTTAATAAAGGTTTACAGTGAGGTTCTTTTCTATTAGTCCCCGACTGTACACCCCAGCATGAGTTCCAAAATTTCTACATAGATCTGGCATAGACCAGGGGTGACAATCTAGGTAGAGACAGAGTAACTAGGATTCTCCATTCATATAGATAATCAAATGGCTCAAACAAGGATTTATTAAAAGGCTGTAAAGCTACCTCACAGAAATGAGGCACAGAATAAGACCTTATTCATGGGAATAGGAGCTGGGATCTAGGAACCACTGAAGATGCAAGAAGTTTCTCTTGCACTCTAGCTCCTTCTCTCTCTCTCTCTCTCTCTCTCTTTCTCCAGAACCACATATAATCCTGTATCCCATTTATTCCACTCATCTTCCCTTGTCATTGGCTACTCTGCCCAATCTCTGATTGATTAATTTAGGATTATGATCATGGCTGAAAATGCCTGCCCTAGGCCCAATTCTAAAGAACCATTTAATTCATAGGCCCCACACCCATTTGATTATAGACTCTGTGACTCAGAAAATGTGCTTGGTTACAGGCTAGCCAGCAGATTGGCATCCACTGGGATAGGTGTCAATCCCTAGTTCAGTCTGTCGTGGGGAAACGTGATGACATGTACAAACATGGCCAGAGAGACTCATGTCTTCAGCAAGGGGTGAGCGTGGAGCACAGTGCCCAGAGAAGTGGAGAGGGGGGAATAGGCACCCTGAAACAGCCAACCACAATCGTATGTCCTACTGCCGTGAGAGTTTTTCAATCATCTCCATTTTCTAAGTGCGTTCATTTTTTTTTTTTAAGTGAGTTACTTTTAGCAAGAAATTGCTAAAACTCTGACAGGACTTCTGGCTATTTATTCAGAGAGAAAGATGGTAGCAATGACTACTGCTCATTGAATATTTCCATCATTCTGCCTTCCAGGCCCATGTCATAACAGCTCTTTCTGGCTCCCATTGGTTGGCTGAGGGCATGTAACCATTCTGGCCTAAAAGTACAGACTTTCTGGCTGAACATTAATCTCTTGCTGTGATATCCTCTGAGCTCTCTTTTGTCCCTTTTATGACAGCATGCTCCTGATGGTGGCTATTCTATCAGTCTGGGTGTCGAAGAAAGGACAGCACATAATAGAAATGGGCTGTCGCAAGAGCAAGAATGAAATTCACTCCAACACTTTAAAACAGAGCGAACTGGGATTCCCTGGGGGGTCCAGTGGGTAGGACTCTGTGCTTCCACTGCAGGGGGCACAGGTAGTTAGCATAGCGCTAACTACCCAAGTGAATTTTACTGCTGTTGGCGATGACTCCACAGCACGTGGATGTATTCTAGCAGAAAAGCAGGTTGTTGTTGAGGACGTGTAGGTACCTGAGTAGGATTCGACTTGATGACTGCTGAGGTCTCTTTCAGGTTTAAAAGTGTACTTCATCTTACTTGGCAATGAAGCTCATAGAGAAAACTGAGCTCTCTCCCCAGAGTTCTTAGCTCTTAGACACAGGATTTTCTGAAACCTATACAGGCAGACCTCCAGTTAAGAAGGACTGAGTTTTATGGTTTTGTTATTCTAGTTAAGTGATGCCTAAAAGCCAAGCAGTGTGTCCTGGGACACAAGAGGCAGAGTCTTGAACTTTCGCGAGAAGCACCAGGGAGGAGGAACGGAGGGGAAGGTCATCCTGAAGGCTAAAGCTGTTTATTCTCCCTCCTAAAGGAACACAGGATGAGAAGAGCAATTCCCTGGCATTAAGAAGCCTAGGGCTCTAGTCTGGACTTTGGTACTAACAAATAGTTTAACCCTGGGCAAGTATCTTCCGCTCTGTTCTGCACCTCAGCCATGAAACGGGGCAGTTTGACCAGATGATCCTCAAGGTCCCTTGAATAGTCCGAGTATGAGGACATGATAGGGCTTAAAGGCATGTGTTCGGAGCAGAGGAAGGTCAAAGCTGCACATGTGGGTTACATTTTCAATGATTTATTTGTTTACTTTAAATGAGAAATATCGTCATGTGCTTAAATATTTAAACAGTACAATGGATGGCATAATAAATAATAAAAACATTATTCCTCCTACTCTGCCTTCCCCATACCCTGGATTCCTTTCCAGAGGCCACTAGAGATATGCACACATTATGACACCTCCCCTTTTTTTAACTGCAAATGGTAGCAAGATATAGGCATTCATGTGCTCCTTGTTTAAACAAAGAGTGTCTTCGAATAAATTCCACATCAGTACACATGCATGTTCTTCATTCTCTTTAAAGGCCACATAGTATTCCATTACATAGATATAAACAAGTAATAAAACTATTCCCCTGGGCTTCCCTGGTGGCACAGTGGTTGAGAGTCTGCCTGCCGATACAGGGGACGTAGGTTCGTGTCCCGGTCTGGGAGGGTCCCACATGCCGCGGAGCGGCTGGGCCCGTGAGCCATGGCCGCTGAGCCTGCGCGTCTGGAGCCTGTGCTCCGCAACGGGGGAGGCCACAGCAGTGAGAGGCCCACGTACCGCAAAAACAAACAAACAAACAAACAATTCCCCTATTAATACATATTTGTATTTATTTAAAAAGTAATCTTCTGTAACTAAAATCAATGCTTTGTACTGATGAGCTTTGTGGAGGGAACAAAATACTTGGTTTCCTCGGGATTCTTAGACTCTTCATAAAAGAAGTAAAAAGAAGATGCTTTTGTCTGAGAGAATAGACTAAGTTCTCATTAAGAAAACTACTTAATCTATGTGCCTCAATTAGATCTTTCTTGCTTTACTTTAGCAGTAAAATCCAACAATCTTTTGTTTTCTTTTTGTAAGATAAAATTTATCACAAGTCTTTAAGGGTCATAAGATGTTTCCAAAACTCTCTTTGGGAAGCTGCTTATTGCTCTGATTCCAGTCTGTCACTGGTGGGCTGTTGTCAGCAAAATTGTTCTAACTTGTTTGACAGGAAACAAATAACAGACAGATTCTTCCAGAAATGTTAACCAGACTTTATAAAAGAATGTATATCCTCAGGATATCTCAGCCTGAAAGATGTTGGCTCATTTTATATGGAAAACAAGGATTTCATCATCTTCTTCCTTGGAACGACTACAACAAATAGTTTTGTTAATTCTAAACATTTGCCAACAAATAAACTAAGATTCAGAGCCTATCTAAATTTAAAGTGTGTTGGGCCAAAAAGCCAATGTGGTTAACAGCCCATGTGGGTCTTTTTTTTCTCTGATTACTTTGTTCATAACATCTTGTAGCTTAAACAAACAACATACCACAGAGGCTAAAATTCCAAGAGATGGTGTCAATACAAAGAAATACACAGCATAGCTTATTCCCTTTGCTCAAGAGACTGTGGGAGGGAACAGAAGGTGGGGCATTACATTATTTGTTATAGATCTTTAACTTGACTAGTCTCAGACCTTACCAGCTTGTGTTTATAAGTGGGATCAAATTTACATAATGACTTACATTTCATTGGCTCTAGACCTTCTTGAATAAGACATGTATTGTAACATGTCCACCCCCAGTAAGACACCTGCCCCCAGCTCAGAAAGATTTCCTTGAATTCTCAGAGAATGCCTCGCATATATTCAGATGTGCCCTTCTCTAGCCTGTTATCATTGATTATACTGCCTGAGAAGAACTGGTCCCACTGCCACAAAATAAACAGACCCTTCAGGAATCCAAGAAGCTCTCAGATATCCTGAGCATGCCTCATTCACACAGTATCTACTGCAAAACTCTTACTCAGCTCTTGGTTAGACCTGGTCATCTGAGCATCACACCATCTCCTCATAAACACTGATTTGACAACCTTCACCTGGAGCTCTGTTTTCCATAACTCAGATGACCCGAAGACCAACTGGGGTATCCAATACAGACAGATACTAAGCTGTCTTCACCCCACCACCACCTTGCTGGAACTGCTCTATCTGCTAATCACACATGAAATCTTTTCCTCCAGCCAAATGCCTTCTTGGTGACAACAGTTCATCAAACCTATTCAAAGTAGTCTGAATCCTAGTTTAGAATAGGCTGAGATCACCCCCACTCCACCTCTACCACACACACATTTCTCTAACCCACCCCTCAAAATCTTTTCAACCATCATTTTATATATCAGATTACTTTATTTCACGCTTATAATTACCTTGATCCTATAAAGCATTTTACCATGTTTCTGCAATAAATTAAGGAATTTTTCTAAATGTCCGAAGTTATCTATACAACCAAAATAATTATCTTCTAGAATCTCCAGGTTTTTAAAAGATTCATATGTCAATTATTCTCCCAACAGTTGTTTTCTAGCACACCAATCCATTTATAGTGTTTGTTCATGGTTTTCCAATAGTCATGTACTCCAGATTCTTATAGCATTTTTATTCTAAACTCTCAGTGATCAAATCTTTTATTTGGTGGATTCTCAATGTGTATGTGATGCCACAGTCTGAAGGAACATTGATGTGGGATTGTCCGTCATCATTGACTAAAAACATTCTGCCTTCAGTACATGTTTACAGTTTCACAGAGATTGGCAAATACTTTGATTAGTAGTTTTATTTTGTTTTTCCTTCTTTGCATCATTCTTCTAGTCTGCCTAGAAGGCTCCTTCTATCTTGTGACTGGGATTAGCCTGAAGAACCTAGAAGTTGAATTGTTTAAATGACTTGAATTATTCCCCTCAGTGCAATGGAATCTATTTTTTTCCATTGGGTTGGGTTCCTGTAACTGAAGCCTTAAGGCCTTTCTCTTACCTCATATCATTTAAATGAAGCTGGGCCAACACTGACTTCAGCATTACATTCCTAAAATTCAGGAGGTAAGAAACACGTGACCATATATAAAGACTGTACATGAAAAATAGAACCTGTCCACTGGAATTCTCCAAAACTCCTGCTAACATTAGACTCATTCTGTCTCAAGAATGACATGACATGGGTCATGGGTCACAAGGACAGTCCACGAGAGATGACACATCTTCTGGGTTCTGCCAGAGCATGCCAAACATTTTCGCTGGCAAGCTCTAGGATTTCATGACCTGCCCAGGCCATCTTCTGCATCAAGTGGCAGGAAAAATATTTATTCATGTGGCCTATTTCTAAGGTAATGTGACAGCAATTATTAAACCCCAGTAGTATAGAAAGAGTATGTGGTTGGCAGCCTCTTGAGTGGACATTACCTACATTTGTGGCCTTTCATTCTACTTTTTTTTCCTGTCAAGGCTGGGTAATTCCTATAGAAGCCATCCTGAAGCAAGATTATAAAATCACTGAAGACCCTCTCTCTCTGTCTCTCTCTCTCTCTCTCTCTCTCTCTCTCTCTCTCTCTCTGTCTTTGGTACCTTCTTTTAATCTATTAAAATTGAGTGAAAGGAAATCATGGAGTATAGCTCATGGAAATCTCTAATTAAGGAAGGAAGGAAGGAAGGAAGGAAGGAAAGAAAGAAAGAAAGAAAGAAAGAAAGAAAGAAGAAAGAAAAGGAAGAAAGAGAGAGAGAGAGAGGGAGGGAGGAAGAAGGAAGGCAGGAAAAAAGGTGGAGAAAGAAAAGCTATACTCCAGCTGGTAAATAGGTCTCTAAAATGCAAATAATTTACTGAAGAGGAATTAATTTTAAACTCGGGGGAAATGTTTAAACTTAGTAATAAAGAGATCAGTTTTAGCAAGTAAAGATCGCAAACTAGGGAAGTGTCACTATTTTCACACAGGGAAACTAAGCAATCCATTCAACCTTCTTGGATTAGAATTCCTTCAAAAACAGGATAAATCTAGTCTTTAGACGAATTCTTTCCAGAGAGATCTGAGTCTTTCCAGAAAGAGAATAATGAAACACTTAAAGCCAGCTAGCTAATGCTTCTTTATCTTACACGTTAAGGAACCTGAGTGCCTCCCAAGAACTTAAGACCCTCTCTTCATCCTCCCTCTCCCCTCATCCCACCATTTTATTGGTCTCATTCATTTACACATTAAACAAATATGTGTTTTCTCCCCAAACCGTTGCTCTTGCCCTCTCTCTAAAAGCATTTCCAAGTGCCATTTGTGTAAGATGACCATAGAATTTATTGTCCAAACTGAGATATTTTAGCCAGGACAAATGGCAAACCATATGGGATCCTGGGGCATTAAGTGTAAACCATGACTAGTCCATGAAAATGCTAGATATTTTGAGAGACAGAGAGAGACCACATTCATATAACTTTTATTACAGTATATTGTCATAATTGTTTTATTTTATTATTGTTGTTGTTAATCTCTTACTGTGCCTAATTTATAAATTAAACTTTATCACAGGTATGTATGTATGTATAAGGAAAAACATAGTATATACAGGGTTTGCTACTATCAGCAGTTTCAGGCATTCACTGGGGGTCTTGGAACATATCCCCTGTGGATAAGGAGAGACTACTGTAGTTTTCAAGTACCTGTGATAGTGACTTGTCATCATTGACAACATAATAATGTTGTAATGTGATGTGGAAAATTCTTAGTTCAGGTTTTTAATTATCAAGAGAAAACTTTACAGTTCATGTAACATGATACAGGCATGGTTTTATATATAGAGAGAAACAGAGCAGCAAAATATATTAGATAAAACAGAAGAAACATAATGAAAACAAAATAAAAAAATAACATCTCTCTGTCATTGACTTTTTAGAAAACACTGAAATAAGATAAAGTAAAATGGCCAAGGATAATTTCCAAAATAATAGTTAATGCAAATTTTATGTAAATATAAGACTATACACTAGAAAATGTAGCTTCCTTCCTCCCATCTTAATCCAATTTACCAAAGCTGATCCTACCTTTGTAGGAAAGCATCAGAGTCACAAAGACAGAAAAACAATGGACCCTCTGACCCATAGTGCAGTGTCCTCTGACAGAAATGCCACATGACCTTGCAGTGCCTCCTGCAGTGTTGTGAAGTGTAGACATGGAGATGGGGAAAGAGTTGGTTGTATTGATACAGGGCAAGAATCCACAGAGAAGGTGCATTATAGAAACAAGTTTCATCTCTCCCTAAATCAAACTTACTTCACCCATGATTTATCATTATTCCTTTCCCCGCCCCCCAAAATAATCTTTGAAAAGAGCTCCAAGAGAATGTTAGAATTGTAAAAGAACAAGATAACAAAGAATATTGGAGAGGAGAATAATAGTGGGAGGGAGATATCAAAATATTCCAAACAATTGAAAGAGATAAACAGTGCCCTTATTGCTAATTGACTTAGCAGAGTGGAAATTCTAAAATCTTTGTGCCTACAGAGGAAGCTGCTCATGAGTTGTGAGTCAGTTCTCACTTACAGCATCCCAGGAAAGAACAGGATTATGTTCCAAGGGACAGTGTGCAAAACAAAGAAAACAGGGGCCCTGGTCAAGTCTTAGTAAGGAGAAGTTGGACCCACAGATTTCCTGTCTCAGGTAATATATTCTAATGACTGCATCTCACACACCCTATGTGGTAGACATAGATATATGCTACCCAGATCCTCCTTCAAAGAAGCACTTTTTACCCCTACTATTGGGAGGACTTAGTGGACAGCTTCAAGCCCTCAGCAACTTAAGGGTTAGCCTCAGCTGCAGAGAGAGGCCTCAAACCAGGCACGCCTCCCCCAGAAAAGACCACATTCAATGATAAACATGAGGGTATAAATTTCAGGTGAGTTGTAAGTGCATCAGAGGTACTCGCCCCAAGATACCATGCAGGGATGAGGAACCGTATTGAAACTGCACATATACCCTAAAGCATGACTAGTACATGATTCTATGTCATGAATTTAAAAATTATGGATTCTAGTACTACAGGCTACAAATAGGAGTGTCTCTCTTTCCATCACACCCAGTGATCCACTTGGATGATGTGTGTGTTTGTTCCCTACAACACTGGGCTTTGTGGGTTTGGAGCCTGTGATTCCTACAGGAGAGTGTGCACACAAGAGGACACAGCAAAAGTCCCAATAAACTTCAAGTTCAGCTCCATTGGATCACTTGACATGACAAGAGAGCAACAAGAAAAGAGAGAAGCCACCAAACTGGCAGGAACAATTCCATCTGATGAGATAAACATGATTTTGCATAGTAGAGACAGGAAATTTTGTGGCTGATCTCCATGAGATCTAGTGGCATATCTCCTCTTGCCTAATTTGGATCATAAGGGGACAGATCAAACCACACAGCTATGAGAAAGACTTTGTGACTGAGCTCAGACACCCCAGGGGTAGGTAAACCACTTGGACCAGCCCAGGTGCTCACCAGAGTTGAGGCAAATCTAGAATGGTTGGTGGAGGAGGAGAATGATTAAACTTGGTTACATCCTTGAGACTGACCTGCTCCAGGAATGGACTATGCTTTCCCAAGGAACGAGTGTAATCAGCCAGCAGACCTCAGCTGAGTCCCATTATGAGGCTAGCCCTTGGATATGGGATGGTCCAAGCTCAGTAACTCTTGTACAAGCAGCCCATATTAAATTACTGACT
Source organism: Phocoena phocoena (assembly GCF_963924675.1). Lineage (NCBI taxonomy): Eukaryota > Metazoa > Chordata > Mammalia > Artiodactyla > Phocoenidae > Phocoena > Phocoena phocoena. The sequence continues at coordinate 33,020,637 of NC_089222.1, read as the reverse complement.
TAGCAGAGTTATGAAGTACCATGCCATTTACCTTCTCGGTAAAGAACTTCTTTAACATTTCATCCAAAAGAGTTCCCATAATTATTGTTTATCTTACAAGTCTTTATTTCCCCTTCACTTTTGAAGGATAATTTCACAAGAGACAGAATTCTAGGTTCGTGTACTTTTTTTCTCAACACTTTCAATATTTCATTCCACTCTCTTCTTGTTTGCATGGCTTCTGAAGAGAAGTCTGATGTAATTCTTATCTTTGCTCCACTACAGAGAAGGTGGGGTTTGTCTCCTCTAGTTTCTTTCAGGATTATCTTCTTTATTTGATTTCTTGTATTTTGAAAATTACATACCTAGCTGTTGTTTTTCTGTGGAATTTATCCTGCTCGATGTTCTTTGAACTTCCTGCATCAGTGGTTTAGTGTCTGACATTAATTTAGGGAAATTCTGCTATTATTTTTTCAAATATTTCTTCTGTACCTTTCTCTCTTTCTTCTCCTTCTAGTATTCCCATTACACTTATGTTACACTTTTTTGAAGTTGTCCTGTAGGCCTTGGATATTCTGTTTGGGTTTTCTTTTTCTTTTTTTTCAATCTTTGTTCTGTTTGCTTTTCAGTTTTGGAGGTTTCTATTGAGATATCTTCAAACTCAGAAATTCTTTCCTCAGCCATGTCCAGTCTACTAATAAGCCCATCAAAGGAATTCTTTATTTCTGTTACAGTATTTTTTTTTTATCTCTAGCCTTTGTTTTTTCTTAGAATTTTCTTCTCTTTGTTTACATTGCCCTCATCTGTCCTTGAATACTATCTACTTTATCCATTAGAACTCTTAGCATAGTAATCATAGTTGTTTTAAATTTCTGGTCTGATAATTCCAGCATCCCTGCCGTATTTAACTATGATTATGATGCTTACTCTTTGTCTTTAAGTTGTGTTTTTCACCTTTTGGTATGTCTTGTAGCTTGGTATTATCTTGGTAGCTAGGCATAATGTGCTGGATAAAAGAAACTGCTGTAAGTAGGCCTTTAGTAATGTGGTGATAAGGTGAAGGAGAGCATTCTGTAGACCTATAATTATGTCTCAGTCTTTTAAAGAACCTGTACCTCTGGACTGTGAACTTCACATTTGTTTATCAGTTTCTCCTGAGCTCTTAGGTGGGACAGGATGGCTATAGTAGGCTGGAGTTTGGTATTTCCTTTCCTGTGCATGGAAGCCTAGAGCCAGCTGGAGTTGCATATTTCCCTTCCCCTAGGTCAATTAGGCTCTGATAAAACCCCAGCAGATTAGGCTCTGGTTAATTAGTTTCTCTTGGGGACAGAACTTGTTAAGAAACACAGAATTCGCCAGTGTATTTTAAAATGGTTTCTTTTTCCCTCCACCTGTCAGAAGCAAAGGGGGATTTTTTTCCAGTATTTATTATGAGAACCTGCTTGAGCTCATGGAGGAAAACTCACAAAAGTGTGAGTGGCTCCTGATGACTGAGTTCCCTTGGAATTTTTCTCTCTCAGTTTTTTCCACAATGAGCCTCAAATAACTTGTCAATTACAGAATTACAGTTCAGGTTTTTTTTTTTTTTTTTTACTCCAACACCATTTCCAAAGACATTTCAGCTCATGAGTTTCTGCTCCAGGAAATTGTAATTCTCTATATTTTCCTGTCAGTCCCTCCAGTATGGGAGTCAGTGGTTTGCCCTATGACCTCACTTATTTCTCATATCTGAGAGTTGTTGATTTTTCAGGTTGCTTATGTTTTAACTTGTCATTAGAATGGAGTGGCAACTTCCAAGCTTCTTATATACAGGACTGGGCACTGCCTCAGTTCAGTTGTTTTTTTTTTGTTTTTGCTTTTGTTTTGCGGTATGCGGGCCTCTCACTGTTGTGGACTTTCCCGTTGTGGAGCACAGGCTCTGGACGCGCAGGCTCAGCGGCCATGGCTCACGGGCCCAGCCACTCCACGGCATGTGGGATCTTCCCGGACCGGGGCATGAACCCGTGTCCCCTGCATCGGCAGGCATTCTCAACCACTGCACCACCAGGGAAGTCCCAGTTTTTAATTTAAGTAACGCTTTAAGAATTTTTTGACAATATTAACAGCTACTGCCTCAGCAGCGTAAGGTTTACCTAATTTAAAATTAATAACAGTTTTATAATAAAAACTCAAGAAATGTTGTCTTCTTTAGCATTAATTTTGTTAGAATTTAAATTATATGAGTTTTGATTATAAAAACATTCAGTGAACTTGCTGAAATAAAGACAAGTAAATTTCATGGAATAAATAGCACTTAATTTTTATATTTGTCTTTATTTTATCATTAGTAAAACTTCTGAATCTTCAACAGAATACTCAGACATGTAACCATAATAGTTATGGTCATCTTTTTAAAATTTTATTTAATTTTTTGGTTTTTTTAATTGAAGTATAGTTGATTTATAATGTTGTGTTAGTTTCAGGTGTACAGCAAAGTGATTCAGTCATATATTTTATATATATATATATTTTTCAGATTATTTTCCCTTATAGGCTATTATAAAACATTTAATATAGTTCCCTGTGCTATACAGTAGGTAAGTCAATCCCAAACTCCTAATCTATCCTCCCTCTCCCCTCTGGTAACCATAAGTTTGTCCTCTATGTCTGTAGGTCTATCTCTGTTCTATATACAAGTTCATCTGCATCATTTTTCTTTTTTTTTAGATTCCACATATAAGTGATGTCATATAATGTTTGTTTTTCTCTGTCTGGCTTACTTCACTCAGTATGATAATCTCTAGGTCCATCCTTGTTGCTGCCAATGGCATTATTTCATTCCTTTTGATGGCTGAGTAATATTCCATTGTATAAGTATACCACATCTTCTTTATCCATGTATCTGTTGATGGACATTTTAGTTCCTTCCATGTTTTGGCTAATGTAAATAGTGCTACAATGAACATTGGGGTGCATGTATCTTTTCGAATTATAGTTTTACCAGATATATTCCCAGGAGTGGGATTACAGGATCAGATGGTATCTCTATTTTTAGTTTCTTAAGGAATCACTATAGTGTTCTCCATAGAGACTGTACCAATTTACATTCCCACCAACAGTGTAGAAGGGTTCCTTTTTCTCCACACCCTCTCCAGCATTTATTATTTGTAGACTTGATGATAATGGCCATTCTGACCAGTGTGAGGTGAGACCTCATTGTAGTTTTGATTTGCATTTCTCTAATAATTAGAGATGTTGAGCATCTTTTCATGTGCATTTTGGCCATCTGTATGTCTTCTTTGCAGAAACATCTATTTAGGTCTTCTCATTTTTTAATTGGGTTGTTTTTTTTGACATTGAGCTGCATGAGCTGTTTATACAATATACTTTGGAGATTAATCCCTTGTCAGTTGTATCATTTGCAAATATTTTCTCCCATTCTGTAGGTTTTCTTTTCATTTTGTTCATGGTTTCCTTTGCTGTGCAAAAGCTTTTAAGTTTAATTAGGTCCATTTATTTATTTTTATTTCCATTACTGTAGGAGATGGATCTAACAATATACTGCTGCAATTTATGTCAGAGTGTTCTGCCTATGTTTTCATCTAAGAGGTTTATAGTATCTGCTCTTACATTTAGGTGGGTAATCCATTTTGAATTTATTTTTGTGTATGGTGTTAGAGAATGTTCTAATTTCATTATTTTACATGTAGCTGTCCAGTTTTCCCAGCACCACTTATTGAAGAGACTCTCTTTTCTCCATTGTATATTCTGGCCCACTTTGTAATAGATTAATTGACCATAGGTGTGGGGGATTATTTCTGGGCTTTCTATCCTGTTCCATTGATCTAAATGTCTGTTTTTGTGCCAGTACCATACTGTTTTGATTACTATAGCTTTGTAGTATAGTCTGAAGTCAGGGAGCCAGATTTCCTCCAGCTCCATTTTTCTTTCTCAAGATTGCTTTGGCTAGGTCATCTTTAATATGTTGCTAATTTCAGTTATATAAAAACTACAGATTTATACATAATTTTTTACTTTGTGTGATGAAGGTATATTTATATTATGATCGTACTTTCATTATATTTTCAGTTACATGAGAATCATAGCTTTGCACATATTTTATAAGATTATTGCTATGAAGGTATACTTATTTCTCAAAAGTTAGGGCTGGGGTAGGAGCTGGAGATAAAGCTTAAGAAGTCATCAGTGGGATTCATAGATATGGATGAATCATAAACTAAGGGACTGCTTAGAAAATACACAGTTTCCATTTCCCATTAGACATTATGCCAGATGGAATTATAGACTTGTCCAAAGAAATCACAACTTGTTTGAATCACATTTAAGACTAAAATTCCCAGTTTTTTTCACATAATGATATGTTTGAATATAGACTCTAGTTTTATAACTTAAATATCCTTAAATTACAAGAAGGAAGCTCAATAAATATTTAAGTAGTAAATATAAAATTTCTTAGATTAATTATACACACACTTTTTCCATGAAAAATGGATATTTCGTCAACAAATACACCTTCAGATTTCATCTAAAAAGGCAAATTTTAGAGAAACCAACAAGATGGCAAAAGAGCAGGCAAACCCTGTAATAATTTTCTTTCTACTGTCCAGCTTCATTTAAATTCTGTATCTGTGTGTGTGTGTGTGTGTGTGTGTGTATAGGTGGCCCTGTTCTCATAATTTTCAGGTTGAAAATTAGTTATTTTGCTTGATATATGATTAATGTTTCCTCAAGTTAAAATAATTTATTCCCAAAGAAAACATAGTATAGTAAGGTGCCTCTGAAGGGTGTGGCCAAGATGGCAGAGTAGGAAGACCCTGAGCTCACCTCCTCCTAGAAGCACACCAAAATTGCCACTATTTACAGAGCAACTATCTTTGAGAACAACCTAAACACTAGCAGAAAAGATTTTCCACAGGTAAAGATATAAAGAAGAAGCCACAACAAAATGGGTAGGAAGGATAGAGACATGGTATGGTCAGGACCCATACCTCTGGGTCAGCAATCAACAAACAGGAGGAATATCACAACTGTAGATGTCCTCCCCAAGGAGCAAGGGGTCTGAGCCCCACATCAGGCTCCCCAGCCTTAGAGTTCTACACCAGGAAGATGAATCCCAGTATATCTGGCTTTGAAAATGAGGAAGGCCTTATGTTTGAGAGAGCTGAAGGGCAATAAGAAACAGACTCCATTTTTAAAAGGCATGCACAAAATCTCACATGTTCCAAGTCCCAGCACAGAGGCAGTAGTTTGACAGAAAACTGGGTCAGACCTGCTTCATGATCTTGGAAAGAAGAAGACATTTGGGACTCCCCCTGGATATGGAGATGCTGGCCACAGTTTGGGAAGCTCAATACCTCAACAATACTGTCACCTGAGAAGTACCGTTTTGTAATCCTACCTCTAGCATCGGAGGTTTGCCCCACCCACCAGCAAGCCTGAAGCAGCCACACATCCCCAGGCCACACAGCCAGCCACATGGGGACCTAACCCCACTCACCAGTGGGGCCCACAGCCACCAGAGGCAGGACTTCACATCCAAGTGGGTTAGGGTGCAGCCTTACTTATGCCCACAGTAGTCACCCCCACCACAACAGAAGGGAAAATGTAACCCACATAGGGGATACCTCTAAAGCATATAGCTCTGGTGACCATAGGGAAGTGTGCTGCTGGGCCCCATAGGATGCCTACTATAAAAGACCACTTCTCCAATATTGGAGATGTAACTGACCTTCCTAATACATAGAAATAAATACAGAGAATTAGGCAAAATGAGGAGACAGAGGAATAGGTTCCAAAAAAAAAAGGACAAGACAAAAATCTCAAGAAAAGAACTAAATGAAGTGGAGATAAGCAATCTACCTAATAAAGATTTCAAAGTAATGGTCATAAAGATACTCACCAAACTGGGAAGTAGAATGGATGAACTCAATGAGAATTTCTACAGTTAGAAAATATAAGAAGAACCAAACCAAACTAAAAAATAAAGTAACAGATTAAAAAATACAGACACAGGGGCTTCCCTGGTGGCGCAGTGGTTGAGAGTCCGCCTGCCGATGCAGGGGACATGGGTTCGTACCCCGGTCCGGGAGGATCCCACATGCCACGGAGCGGCTAGGCCTGTGAGCCATGGCCGCTGAGCCTGCGTGTCCGGAGCCTGTGCTCTGCAATGGGAGAGGCCACAACAGTGAGAGGCCTGCGTACCGAAAAAAAAAAAAAAAAAATACAGACAGAATCAGCAGTAGGTTAGATGATACAGAGGAATGAATCAGCAGTCAGGAAGACAAAGTAGTGGAAATTACCCAAACTGAACCCCCTGAATTTTTTTTTTTTTTTTTTTTTTTTTGTGGTACATGGGCCTCTCACTGCTGTGGCCTCTCCCGCCATGGAGCACAGGCTCCGGACACACAGGCTCAGCAGCCATGGCTCACAGGCCTAGCTGCTCCATGGCATGTGTGATCTTCCCAGACCAGGGCACGAACCCATGTCCCCTGCATTGGCAGGCAGACTCTCAACCACTGCGCCACCAGGGAAGCCCCCCAATGTTTTTTTTAATGAGGATAGTTTAAGAGACCACTGGGACAACATCATTTCTATATTAGGGGGTCCCAGAAGGAGAACAGACAGGAAAATGGGCAGAGAAATTATTTGAAGAAATAATAGCTGAAAACTTCCCTAACCTGGGGAAGGAAACAGACATTCAGGCCTAGAAAACATAGAGAGTCCAAAACAAGATCAAACCAAAGAGGTCTACACTAAGACACATTGTAATTAAAGTTGTAAAAATTAAAGATAAAGGGTGAATCTTAAAAGCAGCAAGGAAAAAACAACTAGTTATGTACAAGGGAATTCTCATAAGGCTATCATCTGACTTTGCAGTCTAGGAGGGAGGGGCATAATATACACAAAGTGATGAAAAGAGAAAAAAAACCCTAAAACCAAGAATATCCTATTCAACAAAGCTATCATTCACATTGGATGTGCAGATAAAGAGTTTCCCAGAAAAGCAAAAGCTAAAAGAGTTTAGCACTGAACTGGCATTACAAGAAAGATTAAAGGGACTTTTTTAAATGGAAAAGAAAAGGCCACAACTAGAAATACAAAATTAACAAAAGGAAAAATCTCATTAGTAAATGCAAACATACAGTAATGATAGTGGATCAACCACTTTTAAGGCAGTAGGAAGGTTAAAAGACAAAAGTAGGAAAATCATCTGTATCCACAATAAGTAAAGAGATACACAAAATACAAAGATGTAAAATATGACATTAAAAACATTAAATGTGATGAGGAGATTAAAATGTAAAATGGTTAGAATGTGTTTGAACATAAGAGATTATCAAGTTAAAATCATCACAAATATTGATATATAAAGCTTGTTATATATGAACCTCATGGTGACCACAAAGCAAAAATAGATACAGAAAATAAGAAAGGAATCTAAACATAACACTAAAGATAGCAAGCAAATCATAAGGGAAGAAAGCAAAAGAAAAAGAAAGAAACAAAAAGAGCAACAAAAATAACGAGAAAACAAGTAACAAAATGGCAATAAATACATATCTATCAATAATTACTTTAAGTGTAAATGGACTAAATGCTCCAGTTAAAAGTCAAAGAGTAGCTGAATGGATTAAAAGACAGTAAGACTCATGTGTATGCTGCCTACAAGAGACTCACTTCAGATCTAAAGACACACAGACTGAAAGTAAAGGGATAGAAAAGGGCATTTCATGTAAGTGGAAATAAAAAGAAAGCCAAAGGAGCATACTTAGACAAAGTTGACTTCAAAACAAAGACTGTACAAGAGACAAAGAAAGACATTAAATAATGATAAATAGATCCATTTAACAAGAAAATATAACAATTGTAAAAATATAGGCACCCACTATAGGAACACCTAAATACATAAAGCAAACATTAACAAACATACTGGAAGAAATTGATAGTAATATAATAATAGTAGGAGACTTTAATACCCCACTTATGTCAATGGACAGATCATCCAGAGGGAAAATCAATAAGGAAAACCTGGCCTTAAATGACACATTAGATCAGATTGAATTAATAAATATATACAGAACATTCCATCCAAAACCAGCAGAACCCATATTCTTTTCAAGTGCAAATAAGATATTCTCTAGGATGGGTCAGATGCTAGGCCACAAAAAAAGTATCAACAAATTTAAGAAGTTTGAAATTGTATCAAGCATCACTTCCAACCACAAAAGCAAGAGATTAGAAACAACTACAAGAAAAAATCTGCAAAAGAACAAAAACATGTGGAGGCTAAATAATATGCTACTAAACAACAAATGGGTCATTGAAGAAATCAAAGAGGAAATGAAAAATACCTGGAGACAAATGAAAACAAAAACACAACAATCCAACATGTATGGGATATGGCAAAAGCAGTTCTAAGAAGGAGGTTTACAGCTATACAAGGCTACCTCAGGAAACAAACAAAGAAAAAAACCTCAAATAAACCATCTAACCTTACACTTAAGGAACCAGAAAAAGAACAAACAATACCGAAACATAGTAGAAGGAAGAAAATAATAAAGGTCAGAGTGGAGATAAATAGAAACTAAAAAACAATAGAAAATATCAATGAAACTAAGATCTGGTTTTTGAAGATATAAACAAAATTAATAAACCTTTAGCCAGACTCATCAAGAATTATCATGCTAAGTGAAGTAAGTCAGAAAAAGACAAATATGATATGATATTGCTTATATGCAGAATTTTAAAAAAATGATACTATGAATTTATTTACAAAACAGAAACTGACTTACAGACTTAGAGAATGAACTTATGGTTACCAGGGGGGTGGGAGGAAGGGATAGACTGGGAGTTTGAGGTTGACATGTATACACTGCTATATTTAAAGTAGATAACCAACAAGGACCACCGAACAGCACAGGGAATGCTGCTCAATATTCTGTAATAACCTAAATGGGAAAAGAATTTGAAAAAGGATAGATACATGTATATGTATAAATGAATCACTTTGCTGTACACCTGAAACTAACACAACATTGTTAATTACCTATGCTCCAACGTAAAATAAAAATTAAAAAAAAAGAATAAAAGTGAGCAGCCTCCAAAAACTGAGAAATGAAAGAGAAGTTACAACCAACACCACAGAAATACAAAGGATCATAAGATATTACTATAATTATATGACAAAAATTAAACAACCTAGAATAAATGGATAAATTCCTAGAAACATACCATCTCTCAAAAATGAATCAGGAAGAAGTAGAAAATATGGACAGACCAATTACCAATAATGAAATTGAATCCATATTTTAAAAATTCCCAGTAAACAAAAGTCCATGACCAGATGGCTTCAAAAGTATTCTACCAAACATTTAACAAAGAGTTAACACCAATTCGTGTCAAACTATTCCAAAAAATTGAAGAGGATGAAATGCTTCCAAACTCATTCTACAAGACCAGCATCACCCTGATTACAAAACGAGATGAAGACACCACAAAAAATAAAATAAAATTACAGGCCAATATCACTGATGAACATAGATGCAAAAATACTCAACAAAGTATAAGCAAATTATATTCAATAATACATTAAAAGGATCATACACATGATCAAGTGGGATTTATCCCAGGGATGCAAGGATGATTCAATATCCATAAATCAACCAATGTTATATATCACATTAACAAACTGAAAAACAAAAAACCTATGATTATCTCAATAGATGCAGAAAAAGCTTTTCACAGAAATCAACATCCATGTATGATAAGAGCTCTCAACAAAGTGGGTATAAAGAAAATTTATCTCAACATAGTAAAGGCCATATATGACAAACCGATAGCCAACATCACACTCAACAGTGAAATACTGAAAACATATCTTTTAAGATCAGGAACAAGACAAGGATGCCATTCTTGCCCTTTTATTCAACATAGCATTGGAAGTCCTAGCCACAGCAATCAGAGAAGAAAAAGAAATGCACATTAGAAAGGAAGAAGAAGTAAAACTGTCACTTTGCATATGACATGATACTCTATATAGAAAATCCTAAAGATGCCACGAAAAACCTATTAGAACTAATACATGAATTCAGCAGGATACAAAGTTAATATGCAGAAGTCTGTTGTGTTTCTATGCACTAATAACAAACTATCATAAAGAGAAATTAAAATAACCACTCCATTTACAATTGCATCAAAAAGAATAAAATACCTAGGAATAAATCTAACCCAGGAGGTAAAAGAGTTGTACTCTGAAAATGATAAGACATTGATGAAATAAATTGAAGATGACACAAACAAATGGATAGATATACCATGCTCAAGGACTGGAAGAATTAATATTGTTGAAATGACCATTATCCACAAGGAGTGTGCAGTCCTTATCAAAATACCCATGGCATTTTTCATAGAACTAGAACAAATAATTCTAAATTTTGTATGTAACACAAAAGTCCCTGAATAGCCAAAGCAATCTTTAGAAATAAAAACAAAGCTGGAAGTATCATGCTCCCTGATTTCAAACTATACTACAAAATTCCAGTAATCAAAACAGGAAGGTACTGGCATAAAAACAGACACACAGATCAATGGAACAGAATAGAGAGTCCAGAAGTGAATCTATACTTAACCGATCAGTTAATTTACCACAAATGTGGCAAGAATATACAATGGAGAGAAGACAGCCTCTTCAATAAATGGTGTTGGGAAAACTGGACAGTTACATGCAAAAGAATGAAACTGGACTACTTTCTCACCCCATATACAAAAATAAACTCAAAATAGATTAAAGACATAAATGTAAGACCTGAAACCATAAAACTCCTAGAAGAAAACATAGTCAGTAGGCTCTTTAACATTGGTCTGAGCAATATATTTTTGGATATGTCCCCTCAGGCAAGAGAAACAAAAGCAAAAATAAACAAATGAGACTATATACATCTAAAAAGTTTTCTCACAGCAAAAGAAACTATCAAAAAAAGGAATAGGTAGCCTACTGAATGGGAGATATTTTCAAGGGGTTAGTATTCAAAATATACCAAGAACTCATGCAACTCAATGACAATGAAAAGCAAACCAATTAGAAAATGGGCAGAAGGCCTGAAGAAAAATTTTTCCAAAGAAGACATACAGATAGCCAACAGACACATGGAGAATGCTGAACATGATTAATCATCAAGGAGATGCAAGTCCAAACCACAATAAGATAACATTTCACATCAGTCAGAATGGGTCTCATCAAAATGACAACAAATAAGAGTTGGCAAGGAAGTGGAGAAAAAGGAGCCCTCATGCACTGCTGGTGGGAATGTAAATTGGTACAGCCACTGTGGAAAACAGTATGGAGGTCCTTCAAAAAATTAAAAATAGGACTGTCATATTATCCAGCAGTTTCACTTCTGGGTATTAACCTGAAAAAACAAAAACACTAATTTGAAAAGATCATCCACTTTAATGTTCACAGCAGAATTATTTACAATAGGCAAGAGATGGAAGTGTTCATCAATAGATGAATGGATAAAGAAGATGTGGTTCAAATATACAGTGTAATATTACTCAGTCATAAAAAAATGAAATCTTGCCATTTACAATAACATGTATAGACCAAGAGAGTATTACACTAAGTGAAAAAAGTCAGACAGAGAAAGACAAATACCAACCATATAATCTCACTTACATGTGGAATCTAAAAAACAAAACAAACAAAACAAAACAAAATGAAAACAGACTCATAGATACAGATAACGAACAGGTGGTTATGGGGAATGGGAGGTTGGGCAAAATAGATGAAAGGGATTAAGAGGTAGAAACCTCCAGTTATAAAATAAATAAGCCATGGAGATGTAATAGACAGCATGAGGAATATGATCAATAATATTGTAAGAACTTTGTATGGGGACAGATGGTTAATAGACTTATCATGATGATCACTTTGTAATGTATGCAAATCACTGAGTAGCACACCTGAAACTAACATAATATCATAAGTCAACTATATTTTAATAAACATAAATAAATGTTTTAAGTACTAAAAAAATAAGATACCATTCAGTTCATCACAGGCTTATAATTATGTATAAAAGGTAGTTAACTTTTGTGTTTAAGGGAATAAAAGAGATGTTATTCATTACAAAACAAACACCCTGCAATCCAACAAACCATTCTTTATCTCTGGTTGCCAGTGTGGTGTGAGTTTGGATGACAGGGCCAAGTTAAACCTGGTAACACACAAGCAAAGTGGGCAATCCTGGGTCTGTGTTTCAGGGACCAGACTAAATCATGCAGGGCTATAGGCAAGTCCATTCCAAGGAGCAGAGCCAAGTATAAGCACGAAAGGAGCAACATCAGCCCTGAGATTTAAGGGATGAGTATGAAACAACAGGCCGCAGACCAGGCAAGAGGTCAGAAACCAAGAACAGGAAAAAATCAGGAAATGCACTACCCCCAGAAAGGAAAAAATGATAGGATCAACTCTAGGGTCCATGGCTACAGTTGTATTTGGTGCTGGCCATATGAAGTCAGAGATATCAGATTAGCTGAGTTAATGACTCAGGGCGTGGTCAGATAGTAGAAATGTAAAAATACAAACAAAAACAAAAAAACACACAAAACAAAATAAAAAACCCTCCGATTTTTAAAAAATCGGGTTTCTTAATATATCTAGAAAAAGATTTAGTTGGCAGCCATATGGCCCATCCCCTTCTTTAAAAGTCATCCCCCGAGAGAAGGAACATTTTAAATAGTCATTGTGAAATCAAATGCTCTAAGAATTAACTTTGCCAAGTTGGACACTTTCCCTCACTGTAACCCGAGGATACGTGTAGAGACCTCACATGCCCTTTTTCTTGTACAACAAAGCTCTTGGAATTTGCTCTTTTATATTGGCACAAGTACAGTAATACTTCAAAATTCTCAGTTAAGGATTATCAAAGATACTCTAGAAATTTTCATAACATGTCATCATTTTCAACTCCTTAATAGCAAATAGAAATGAAATCTAAATGTTTGACCACATAAAATTCAGGATTAAAAATGTCAAACTCACTACTCCTAAGATGTTAATGAAGAAATCAAATGGAACATGATTTCATTTGACGTGAGGTAAAACTTTAAAGTTTGTATAAGTCCATGATTATTCATTTTTTTCTTACTATTAGTAGTGTCAAAATATAAGACAAACAGTTAATGAAGTACTACAAGTCTTTTTCTCTCTTCCCTTTGTTGCTAAAAGTTTTTCTTAATTTTATTTTTACAGTTAATTATGATAGTTTCTCAATTCAAAGATTTCCGGTATTTTACACTTGGGTTTTCTTAAATCAGAGTCTCTCTTACAACACACATGTATATTTACTGCAAATATTCTTCTTCCTCAGAAGCTGTTACTAATTTGAAAATGCTTCTTATTATTGAATTAAGAAACTACAGCATACAAATTTGTAATAATCTTTTAAGAAAAGAAATTTAATAAGACATATCTAGATTAGCTAACAAATCCTAAATTTTGCTGCAGAGAATCTGTTGATGTGCAGATTTAGATAGATGTTTGGATAGGAGATTGAATACATACATTTATTTTCTCTGCCTCCCTGGATTCCATTAAAATCATATCAAAGAGCTGTCTCAAAAGCATATCATCCAAGGACAAAGAGAAAAGGAAAAAAAAATGCCAGTCACAAAATTTCAGAAGCTATAAGAGAGATGCATAAGTGATAACTGACTTAGCAGTAGCAAAACTAAATCATAAAATCTAAATCTTAAGCCAGGTAGGAAAAATTAGGAAATAAAATTCATACTGCAAAGCCTTGAAACCACAGTTATTGAAGACATCAGGCTCTTCTAGAGGAAAAAGGTAGGGTTAGAAACTGGAGGATGGTTGAATTCTAAGTTAGATGCCAGGTTACACCTCTCCCATTCCACATAACTAAACAACTGTCCTCTCCCCCTGGAGGCTAGAGGCTTATTCTCAGAAGACACAGTGCACACAGATGAAGATAAGAGTGTCAAGTAAAATGTCACTCAACCCTCTTCCCCACTTGATTCCTAGATGCTGATAGCTAGGCCTTTCCACTCAGATAGGAAGTTGGTCAGTCACTCTCTTAGAATCTGACCAGCCCTTCCCCCTCCCAAAAATAATGACACAGAAATTTCCCCAATGAAGTGACCCACCCAGAATATCAATCGGTAAGCCTGCAATCAATCACTTCTCCCCGATTTTAGTGTCCCATTCTTAAATATGAGAAAACAACCAAAGATCAAAACAAACATCAAAGGAACAGACCAAAACAAACAGATAAAAGGCAATGGAGATTAGTTGAGTTAAAGAGGGGAAAAAAACCAAAAATAAGCAAACAAAAGTTGGTTACTAATATCGTAGTATAGATAAGAAGAGAAATTACATACATTTTAAAAAAGATAAAAGAATAGGATGCCTGAAAAAAATGTCTTGGATATTAAAACTATGATAGGTACAGGGAAGACAAAGTTTAGGAAGTATCCCAGGAATTAGAATAGAAAGATTAAGAGCTGGAAAATAAGATAAAATAAATAAGAAATGGGAAAAATTGACGATTAGCCCAGGAGGTCTGACATCTAAATAACAGGAGCTCCAGAAAAAGAAACAATAGAGGGAAAATATTACTGCTGTTGCAATTCAAGAAAATTTCCAAGGATTGAATGATAAGAACTTTTTTCGGATTGAAAGTACACACATAGTGCCAAATATAATGAGTAAAATGACCATCATAAACTTTCAGAATGCTGAAAACAAATATAAAACCCTAAAAACTTGCAGAAAAAAATTTTTAAGTCACATATTCTTCCAGTTACTAGTATCATGCAACAAATTCTCCCAAAACTTGGTGACTTAAACAATTTTATTATGCGCTTTGATTTTGTAGATCAGAAAATTGGACAGGGTACAATAGGAATCACTGTTTCTTCTCCACAACATCTGCAGCTTCCTCTGGGAAGACTCACAGCTAGAGCTAATCCAGTAGATGGATGGAATCATCTGAAGTCTCATTCACTCTCATATTTAGCATTTGATGCTGTCAGCTGGAACCTCAGCTGGAGCTGTTGACAGAAGTGGTCCCTGTGGCCTCTCTCTTTGCCCTGGGTTTCCTTAGAAAATGGTGTCTAGAGCACTCAAACTCTTTTTTTTTTACATTTTATTTTTAATTTAAAAAATTTTATTGAGGTATAGTCATACAATATTATGTAAGTTTCAGGTGTGTAACATAGTGATTCACAATTTTTAAAGGTTGTGGCTATTATAAAATATTGGCTATATTCCCTGTGTTATACAATGTATCTTTGTAGCTTATTTATTCTATACATAGTAATTTGTACCTCTTACTCCCCTTCCCCTATCTTGCCTTTCCCCCCAGGGTATTCAAACTCTTACAGTGCAACTCAGTGTTCCACAAACACCTGTCCCCACAAACAAGGTGAGAATACATTGCTTTTTCTAATCTAGCCTCAAAGTTCCCACAACATCACTTCTATCGCATTGTATTAATTGTAAGCAAATCACTAGCCACTCCAGTTCAAGGGAAAAGTACACACAACTCAATCAGAGGGTGAAAAGTTCATATGGTAGAAGAGCTTGTGAGATAAAAAAATATTTTGTAGCCGTTTTTGGAAAATACAAGCTACCATACCACAACATAAGAAATTAGAATGAGTATTCTCACAGCAAGGGTGAAAGCTGGATGACAGTGGAATGATGCCATCAAAATATAAAGGAAAAGAAGTTTTAACCTGGAATTTTATTTGTAAGGAAACTATCCATAACATGCAGATGAAATAATGACATTTTCAGACACACAACATCTCAACATTTGAGATCTCCCATGCACTTTTCCTCAAGAAGTTACTGAAGGATATATTCCAAAATGAAGTCTTACCAAGAAAGAGGAAGATGTGGGCTCTAGAAACCAGAGGACTTCACACAACACAGAGGCAAAGGAAGTCCCAGAGGAAGTTTAAGAGAGAGTCCAGGATGACAGCTATGCACCTTGTTTCACAAAGATGAGCTTGGTAGAACACATGATGTCCTTACTGACAGGAGTTCTACACAACTGGCAACAATTTGGTATTAAAATTACTGCATGTATATGGAAAACTAAGGAAAGATATAATAACAATATAATTACTATTATTAAATCTTTCTAATTTCAGAAAGAATATAAAAGCGTGCAGGAACAATCACTGGATACAACATTGCTCAGCTGTGAATAATATTTACATACTAATTAACGTTTAACAAAATGTATATTGTTCTAACAAAACATTAAATTAAAAAGGATGGGGTACGGAATAGGAAGCTTGCATATGTGGGGTAGGGCGAGGGCGCGAAAGAGAAAAACATCGTCTTTCTCCATGGTGGGAGTTAATAAAAAATGTGTAAAAATGAAAAATACCGAAGAAGCAATTTAAACATGTTATTTAGAAATGTGGAGCGAAGAATCAACCAAAAAAATTTTGAAGAGATTGTTCCTGCAGAATGGGAAAGAGGGGAATAAATTATTATTTATTTTATAAGAAAACTTGCAGAGACGATTTATGTGCACCTATAATATCGCCAAAAATAAATAGAAAGTAAACAGAAGAGAAGGGGCATAGAAACTTATCAAATAGTCAAATATGTCTCTGCAGGTTTTCAGGGTCTTAAGTTGTCTTGTTGCTAGTGGCTGTAGTGGTGTTTTGGTGGGTTGGGTGATACTATTTTTTCGTAGGGAGACTCTTCATACTAGTCTGGCTAAACATTAGAACCACCCCGTTCCTGAGGCTCACCCCTAGGGATTTTTGCTAATTGTCTAGAGTGGGAGATAGCCCTAGGTATGTTTCTAAAGCTCCCAGGTTGAGAGTCACTGCACTAGAGGTGGGTCTGCAAGATTTTTCTGTAAAGAGACAGATAATTACTTAGACTTTGTTGGCCACATATGGCCTCTATCACATATTCCTCTATGTTTTGTTTTACTTTAAAACCCTTTCAAAATGTAAAAGCCAGGCTTAGCTCATGGGCCATACAAAAGCAGGCCCATGGGCCATACCAAAGCAGGGCAGGTTTGGCCAGCAGGCAGTAATTGGCTAAGCCCTGTGCTAGAGATCCCTACCCAGCTATCCTTCAGCACCTAGTACCCTTTGCTTCCTCCCTGTTCATGGCTATTTCAATTAAACATTATACATTCTCCACATAAGTTTGTTTTCCTTTCCCTCTGGAAACCTTATTAAGTTGACAGTAAAATATTTTAAAAGGTACAAATATAAAGGCAAAGGTGAGAAAGGTGAGGTGATGGCAGCAGATGAAGAATGTCAATAAATCATTGGAAAAGAAAAATGACTAACAAATAGTTGGAAACTGGCACCTGGCCAAGCAAAGTGGAGAAAGCTAACATGAGGGCACTTACTAAGGGGATTACAAGGGTGAATTGAGCCAAAATGCCCTCTGGAAGCCTATAAGGCCTCAGGACCTGAAGGCACAGCAGAAACTGAGCTAAAGCCACACGTAAGCATGGTAAGGGAAAGCCTATACTCCTTGAGCTGTGGGCCTTGCCTCACTCTCTCAAAACCCCCTAGGGGTAAGACAGGAATAAAGACACAGACCTACTAGAGAATGGACTTGAGGATATGGGGAGGGGGAAGGGTGAGCTGTGACAAAGCGAGAGAGAGGCATGGACATATATACACTACCAAATGTAAGGTAGCTAGTGGGAAGCAGCCGCATAGCACAGGGAGATCAGCTCCGTGCTTTGTGACCGCCTGGAGGGGTGGGATAGGGAGGGTGGGAGGGAGGGAGGGAGATGCAAGAGGGAAGAGATATGGGAACATATGTATATGTATAACTGATTCACTTTGTTATAAAGCAGAAACTAACACACCATTGTAAAGCAATTATACCCCAATAAAGATATAAAAAAAAAAAGGTATATAATTTGCCAATATTTTCACCCATTTGCAGTTTGTATTTGCAATTTATCAATAATGTACTTTGATACATAATAGTTTTAAAATTTGATGAAGTCCAATTTACCTATTTTTCTACTGTTGTTTGTGCTTTTGGTTTCTCAGAATTCATTTCTGGATAAAGGGTCATGAAAAGTTAAAAAAAAATAAGGCAGAGGATTATGGGAGTTTTCACTGTGAAACTGAACAGTTCAAGAGAATACACATCATGTTTCCTGTAATAAGACCACCTTGCCGCCTTATTAACCTGCAGTAAAGTCTACTAGCTGACCGTGCTTACACTCCATGATTCCATTTGCTTCTTAGAGTCTCCTTCTAAATACGAGTGGGGAGCAAAGCATTGCCATGTACTTGAGAGAAGTCTCTGATATAAGAACAGGCCAAAAATAACAGAAATGGAGACCAGAGAAAACAGCATATACAAGGAGCACAAGAAAACTTCCAAAAATAGATCATTTATCTCAAAAAATGAGAGAATGTATTTCAATCACGAAGCAATAATAAAAGTTTCTTTAAAAGGAACCAAATAAGAACTTTAAAACAATTAAACAATTATTAGAATAACTAAAATAATAATTCAACAGGAGATTTGGAAGATAAAGTTGTGGAAATTTCTCAGAAAGCTAGAACAAAAAGACAGAAAAAAATTTTTTAAGTTAAGAAAGTTAGAGGATCAGTATAGAAGGCCCAACATCTCAAATAATCGTTCAAGGATGAAAAAGCAAAGAAGACAAAGGAGAGAAAATTACAGAACTAATATAAGACAGTTTCCAGAATCAAAGGACAAAAATCTCCAGATGGGAAGGGTTTATCTCATACACAGTACAGTGGATGACACACAACATGGCACATCATGATAAAATTTTAGAACCCTGGGATATAAAAAAAGAGAAGACCCGCAAAGATTTTAGGAAGAGAAAACAGCTCGTTGAAGAGAAGAATGGAAAATCAAATAGCATTAGACTTTCAGCAGCAAACCTAAAATGTAGGGGAAGGGGAGATACAGAGCAATGCCTTTTAAATTCTCTGTGAAAAATAGCCTTTGATTTAAAAGTTTTACCCCACCAAACTGTCATTTAGACATGGGAGTTTACTATATCCTTGCAAACATGCAACATGTTTATGTCCCATGCACTCTTTCTTAAAAAGTTTTAGAGGTTGCAGTACCAAAAGAAGGAAGATGTAAGATACAGAAGACAGGAAACCCTGTGAAGGAAAGCAATAAAGGAAATCCGAGTAAGACCACTGTGCTGTAGCAGCCTGGAGAGCTACTAAGAGCAACTAGGACAGATCAGAGGCCTCTGCAGGATGTGCTCCAAGGTAAGTATTGCCCTGATGCGTTTGAGTAGGCAGCAAATATTAATAGAATTTGACAGACATGTTTTAGCATTTGGAGAAAAAAATCAGTAGACACATAGAACATAAGTAAATGAGGAAACAGACATTTATTATATATTCCAGGAAAAATACAAATGATAATCATAGACCATCACTTGACACAGAAGAGAATTCTTACAATGTAATAATAATGTAAAACTTAGTCTCAATTTAACCAAAATTCTTTATTTTTTAAATTGAAGTATGGTTGATTTACAATATCATATTAGTTTCAGGTGTACAACATAGTGATTCAATATTTTCATAGATTATACCCCATTTAAAGTTATTACAAAATAAGGGCTGTATTCCCCTGTGCTATAAAGTATATCCTCGTTGCTATTTATTTTATACATAGTGATTTGTAACTCTTAATCCCATATCCCTATCGTGCCCCTTCCCTCTCCTGACTGGTAACCACTAGTTCATTCTCTGTATCCATGAGTCTATTCTTTTTCTTTATATTCACTAGTTTTGTTTTTTGTTTTGTTTTTTAGATTCCACATATAAGTGATATCATACAATATTTGTCTTTCTCTAACTTATTTCACTTATCATAGTACCCTCCAAGTCCATCGTGTTGTTGCAAATGGCAAAATTTCATTCTTTTTTATGGCTGAGTAATATCCCATTGTATATATACATTACATCTTTTTTTTATCTACTCATCTGTTGATGGACACTTAGGTTGCTTACTCATCTTGGCAATTGTAAATAATATGGCTATGAACATTGGGGGACATGTATCTCTTCAAATTAGTGTTTTCATTTTCTTCAGATATATACTTACCAGTGGAATTGGTGGATCGTATGGTAGTTCTGTTTTTAGTTTTTTGAGGAGCCTCCATACTGTTGTCCATAGTGTTTGTGCCAATTTACATTGCTATCAACAGTGTACTACAGTTCCTTTCTGTCTACATCCTCGCCAACATTTTTTATTTGTAGAATTTTCGGTTATAGCCATTTTAACAGGTATGAGGTGATATCTCTTTGTGGTTTTGACTTGTATTTGATGATTAGTGGTGTTGAGCCTTTTTTCATGTGTTTGTTTGTTTCTTTGGACAAATGTCCCTTCAGGTCTTTTGCCCATTTTTAATTGGGTTCTTTATTTTTTTGATACTGAGTTATATGAGCTATTAAAACATTTTGGACATTAACTCCTTATCAGGCATATGATTTACAAATATTTTATCCCATTCAGTAGGTTGTCTTTCCGTTTTGTTGATGCTTTCTTTTGCTGTGTGAAAACTTTTACTTTTAATTAGGTGTCATCTGTTTATTTTTGCTTGTGTTTCCTTTGCATTAGGAGATAGATCCACACACACACAAAAAAATTGCTACAATTTAAATTGAAGAAGGTTCTGCCTGTGTTTTCTTCTAGAAGTTGTATGATTTCAGGTCTTAATTTTAGATCTTTAATCCATTTTAAATTTATTTTTGTATGTGATGTGGGAAAGTGTTCTAATTTCATCCTTTACATCCCAGCACCACTTATTGAAGAGACTGTCTTTTCTTTCTTGTATATTCTTGCCTCACTTGTAGATTAATTATTTGACAATATACGTATGGATTTATTTCTGGGCTATCTATTCTGTCCTACTGTTCTATCTTTTTGTGTCTGTTTTCATGCCAGTACCATGCTGTTTTGACTACTGTAGCTAAGTAGTATAGTCTGAAGTCAGGGAGTGTGATACCTCTAGCTTTGTTTTTGTTTTTTTCTCAAGTTGGCTTTGGCAATTCAGGATCTTTTGTGGTTCTATATAAAGTTTAGGATTGCAGTGGTTAAGAATCCACCTGCCAACGCAGGGGACATGGGTTCGTGCCCTGGTCCGGGAAGAGCCCACATGCTGTGGAGCACCTAAGCCTGTGCACCACAACTACTGAGCTTGTGCTCTAGAGCCCGCAAACCACAATGACTGAGCCCGCATGCTACAACTACTGAAGCCCGTGCACCTAGAGCCCATGCTCCACAACAAGAGAAGCCACCACAATGAGAAGCCTGCACACTGCAACAAAGAGTAGCCCCCACTCGCCACAACTAGAGAAAGCCCATGTGCAGCAACAAAGACCTAACACAGCCTTAATTAATTAATTAGAAAAAAATTTTAAAATAAATTTTAGGATTATCTGTTCTGAAAAATGTCATGAGTATTTTGACAGGGATTGCATTAAATCTGTATGTTGCTTTGGGTACTACAGATACTTTAACAATATTAATTCTTCTAATCCAAGAACATGGGATATCTTTCCATTCCTTTTTATCATATTCAGTTTCCTTCATCAATGTTTTATAGTTTTCAGAGGTCTTTCACCTCCTTGATTAAGTTTATTCCAAGGTATTTTATTCTTTTTGATGCAGTTTTAAATGAGATTTTTTCTTGCCTTCTCTATCTGTGTATAGAAAAGCAACAGATTTCCATATATTAATCTTGCATCCTGCAACTTTCCTGAATTGATTTGTTAGTTTTAGTAGTTTTTTTGGTGGAGACTTTAGGGTTTTCTATATCTACATCATGTCATCTGCAAATAGTGACAGTTTTACATCTTCCCTTCCACTTGGGATGTCTTTTATTTCTTTTCCTTGTCTGATTACTGTGGCAAGGACTTCCAATACTATGTTAGTAGAAGGGGTGAGAGTGGGCATTCTTGTCTTGTTCCTGATTTTAGAGAAAAGACTTCAGGTTTTTCACTGTTGAGTATAATGTTAGCTGTGGGTTTGTCATAAGTGGCCTTTATTATGTTCCTTCTATACCAATGTTAATAAGAGTTTTTATCATGAATGGATGTTGAAGTTTGTCAAAAGCTTTTTCTGTGTCTGTTGAGATGATTCTATGGTTTTTATCCTTCCTTTTCTAATGTGGCCTATCACATTGATTGATTTGTGAATATTGAGCCATCCTTGCATCCCTGGAACAAATCCCACTTGATCATGTTGTATTGTTCTTTTTATATAGTGTTGAATTTTGTTTCCTAATTTTTTAAAAGGATTTTTGCATCTATATTCATCAGAGATTTTGGGCTGTAATTTTCTTTTTTCTTAGTGTCATTGTCTGGTTTTGACATCAAGGTAATGCTGGCCTCATAGAATGAATTTGGGAATCTTCCATCCTCTTCAGTTTTTTGGAATATTTTGAGGATATGTATTAGCTCTTCTTTATATGTTTGATAGAATTCCCCTCTGAAGCCATCCAGTGCTGGGCTTTTGTTTGCTAGGAGTTTTTTTTTGTTTGTTTTTTTAATTACAAATTGAATTTCACTACTAGTGATTGTTCTGTTCAGATTGTCTATTTTTTCCTGATTCAGTCTTACAAGGTTGTGTGTTTCTAGACATTTTTTTTATCTCTTCTAGGTTATCCAATTTGTTTGCATATAACTGTTCATCATATTCTCTTATGGTTTTTTTGTATCTCTGTGATATTTGTTGTTATATCTCCTCTTTCATTTCTTATTTTGTTTATTTGGATCCTCTCTCTTTTTTCTTGATGAGCCTAGTTAAAGATTTACTGACTTTGTTCATCTTTTCAAAAAAGGAGCTCTGAGTTTCAGTCACCTTTTCTATTTTTGGTCTCCATTTTATTCATTTTCTTTCTGATCTTTATTATTTCTTTCCCTCTCCTGACTTCGGGTTTTATTTTTTCTTCTTTTTCTAATTCTTTTAGGTGGTAAGTTAGGTTGTTTACTTGAGATTTTTCTTGTTTCTAAATGTAGGCCTGTATCACTATATACTTCCTTCTTAGAACTGCTTTTGTCATATCCCCTAGATTTTGGAAAGTTGTGTTTCCATTTTTATTTGTCTTGAGATATTTTATGATTTTCTTTTTGATTTTTTCATTGACCCATTGGTTTTTTTAGTAGCATGTTGTTTAGTCTCCACTTGTTTGTGCTTTTCCCATTTTTCTTCCTGTAATTGATTTCTAGTTTCTTATTGTTGCGGTCACAAAAAATGCTTAATGTAATTTCTATCCCCTTACATTTGTTGAGACTTGTTTCATGACCCAGCATGTTATCTATCCTGGAGAATGTTCCATGTGTACTTGAAAAGAAGGTGTATTCTGTTGTTTTGGGGTGGAATATTCTGAAGATATATATTAAACTAGTCTAATGTGTCATTTAAAACCACTGTTTCCTTATTGATTTTCTGTCTGGATGATCTGTCCATTGATGTAAGTGGGGTGTTAAAGTCCCCTACTATTATTGTATTATCGTCAGTTTCTCTCTTTATGTCCCTTAATATTTGCTTTATATATTTAGATGCTCCTATATTAGGTGCATATATGTTAATAAGTATTATATCCTCTTATTGTATTGATCCCTTTATCATTATATAGTACCCTTTGTGTCTCTTGTTATATACTTTGTTAAAGTCTGTTTTGTCTGATATGAGCATTGCTACCCCACTTTCTTGTTACTTTCATTTGCATGAAATATCTTTTACCATTCCCTCACTTTCAGTCTGTGTCTTTAGCTCTGAAGCAAGTCTCTTGTATGTAGCATTACAGGGGTCTTGTTTTTTTATCCAATCAGCAACACTATGTCTTTTGATTAGAGCATTTAATCCGTTGACATATAAAGTGATTATTGATAGGTATGTACTTATTGCCATTTTGTTACTCATTTTCTGGTTGTTTTTGTAGTTCTTCTCTGTTTTCTTCTTGTTTTATTTTCTTCTCTTGTGGCTTGATGATTTTCTCTAGTGGTATGCTTGTGTTCCTTTCTCTCTAGTTTTTGTGTATCTATTGCAGGTTTTTGATTTGTGGTTACCATGGGATTCCTATATGTTGACTTATAACTATATCTACTTCTTATAAATTAGTAGTCATTTGAGTTCAAACACATTCTAAAAGATATACATTTTTTACTTCCCTCCCCCTCATTTTGTGTTTTTGATGTTATATTTTACATCTTCATGTTTATCCCTTTACTGATTATTGTAGTTATACTTGATTTTGCATTTTTTTGTCTTTTAATCTTTGTACTAGCTTATTTACATGGTTAATCCTCAGGCTTTACTATAAATTTGCCTTTGTTAGTGGGATTTTTCCTTTCCTTTAGATACTTCTTGTTATACCTTTTTCTTTCCCACTTAGAGAAGAGCCTTCAACATTTCTTTTAGGGTCAGTTTAATGTTGATGAAGTCCTTTGATTTTTGCTTATATGAGAAGTTCTTTATATCTCCTTCAATTATAAATAATAATCTTGCTGGTAAGAGTATCTCATGTTTCAGCACGTTGAGTATATCATGCCACTCTCTTCTGGCCTGCAAAGTTTCTGCAGAAAAATCAGCTGATAACCTCACAGGGGTTCCCTTGTATATGACTTTTTGTTTTTCTCTTGCTACCTTTAGAATTCTCTACCTTTTTTTTTTTTTTGCAGTATGCGGGCCTCTCACTGTTGTGGCCTCTCCCGTTGTGGAGCACAGGCTCCAGACGTGCAGGCTCAGCGGCCATGGCTCACAGGCCTAGCCGCTCCACAGCATGTGGGATCTTCCCGGACCAGGGCACAAACCCGTGTCCCCTGCATTGGCAGGCGGACTCTCAACCACTGTGCCACCAGGATAGCACCTAGAATTCTCTACCTTTAATTTTTGCCATTTTAATTGTGAAATATCTTGGTGTGGGTCTGTTTGGGTTCATCTTGTTTAGGACCTTCTGTGCTTCCTATAACTGAGTATCTGTTTCCTTCTTCAGGTTTGGAAAGTTTTCAGCCATAATTTTATCAAATACATTTTCAACCCCCTTCTCTCTCTTATTCTTCTTCTGGGACCCCTACAATGCAAATGTTGGTATGTTTGATGTTGTCTCAGAGGTCCCTTAAACTGTCTTCATTTTTTAATTTGTTTTTCTTTTTGCTGTTCTGATTGGGTGATTTCCATTATTCTATCTTCCAAATCACTTATATGTTCTTCTTTATCATCTAGTCTGCTGTTCATTTCTTCTAGTGTGTTTTTCATTTCAGTTATTGTATTCTTCAGTTCTGACTGGTTCTTTTTTATATTTTCTGGTTCCTTGTTAAAATTCTGACTCCGTTCATCTATTCTTTTCCCTTAATTATGTTAACATTGTTATTACTAGTGTTTTGAACTCTTTTTCTGGTAAATTATTTATGTTTTGTTAGTTATTTTTTCAGGTGTTTTCTCTTGCTCTTTCAGTTGAAACAAATTCCTCTGTCTTCTCATTCTGCTTGTCTTTCTCTGTCTCTGTGAAATTAGGTGAACCAGTTTTCTATGCAGCCTTGAAGGGGTTTCCTTGTGTGGGAGTATTCCTATACAGTCTGTGTGTGCCCTGTGGCTTTGGTGGGAGAGCTGGATCTGACATGAACACAAGTCATGTCTTTCCGCAGGGTGTGCTGGCAACTGTCAGCTTGGCGGGAACTGGGGCTTGAGATGAAGAGGCTAGGGCCAGAGCCATATGTGAGCTGGGGCTTCTCCTCTGCTCAGTGGCTGTCATTGCCCTATCTGGTGTGGGGGCAGGTTCCAAGTTTCTGGAGCAGAAACCCTGAGGGTCAGCTTTGAGATGGCCCTGTTCCCTTTAAGTGTGTGCCCTCCCCTCTCTCAGCACTGGCACCCTCTCCCCAGAGGTGAACAGTGCTGGAATAAGAGGGGCTGGTGTGGGCACTTGATGTGGGTCTGGGCGCAGGCTGTGTCAGCCCCAGCTACCATCAGCAACTAGAACCACTTCTGATGTGCCTTGTAAGCACCAGTAGGGGCTGACCCCACTCAGCTCAGATGCCGCTCCAGGTCTGAGCCACCTTTGTGCCTCACAGCCAAGCTCCCCTTGGCTGCAGCAGCTCTCACCCCAGTGTGGACTGTGACATGAGGCAAGTGCAGCCTGGGCAGTCACTAGGGTCAGACAGGGATGCAAGCTGAGTGGTCATGGGAAACATTAGACGTAGTTTCAATCTGCCCTCTCTGCCCTGTTTTGGGAGTAAGCAAGCATGTGTGCACTCCTCACAAGTGGTGTCCAAGCTTTTCACAGCACTCCTGCTAGTCCCACCAGCCCTCCAATCAGCCAAGGGTACTCATCTTCCCAGTGTCAGACCCCAGGGCTGGGATGCCCAATATGTGGCTCAAACTGCTCACTCCCCAGGGAGAATCTCTACCTGTGTAATCTCCTTCCTCTTGTAAGTTCCCTCCCAGGGGCACAAGTCCTGACCTAATCACTTTTCCCTTCCTGCCTGATTCCATGTGGATCTTTCTTACAGCCTTGGTTGTAATGGAATCTTTCTGCCAGTCTCCAGTTAGGTTTCCTTGAGCATTGTTCCACGTGTTCATGGGGGAAGATGAGTTCCATGTCTTCCTGTTTCACCACCTTGACCTCTTTAATCAAAATTCTTATATAATTATATTAGAAGATTGGAGTAGGGGAATTAATAGAAGAGGGACTGTGTAAGAGAGTTAAACCATTTTTTTTTAACAAAAACAATATCAGTGGATGATGTCTAGAATTGGTGAAATAGAACGTATTTTTAAAGATGAGCTTGTTGTTTAGAAATAGAGTGGTACATATGAAAAAAAGTAGCTAAAGATGTAAAAATGTATAGCTTCTAGATAATAAGTGAAAACATGCATAAATATCTTTAATAAAAATATATTAGTTTAACAATAAAAAGTATATAAAACAAACTTCAAATCACCAGTAGCTTAAAGTACTTCCTTCTTGAAAGGAGATATATATATATATATATATATATATATATATATATATATATATATATTTTTTTTTTTTTTTTTTTTGCGGTACGCGGGCCTCTCACTGTTGTGGCTTCTCCCGTTGTGGAGCACAGGCCCCTGACGCGCAGGCTCAGCGCCCATGGCTCACGGGCCCAGCTGCTCCACGGCATGTGGGATCCTCCCGGACCGGGGCACGAACCCGTGTCCCCTGCATCGGCAGGCGGACTCTCAACTACTGCGCCACCAGGGAAGCCCGAAAGGATATATTTTAACAGGATTAAAGTACAATTAGTTTTAAGAACCCAAATGAGAAAAGTATAAGCAGTTTTTCTTATGTAAATTCTAACTATAAATATTTCTGTGTTTATTTTATTTTTAAATATTTAAGTCATATTGTTAGTGAAAAAAAAAAAGCAAGGAAAAAACAGTATGCACAAATGATTCCCAAACTTTTAGAAGAATATAATGCAGGATGTACATTTTAAGAAAAATATGCATGCATATAAATTTATACGAAGGATATCTTTGCAAAGATGCAGCTGATATTGGGAATGATGGTTACTTATGAGGAAGTGAACTGTAGTCTGGAGGTCAGAAATGAGAGGAAGACTTGCTTGTCTCTATATACATTTTTGTGTTTTTATTTTATAATATCTTTATGAACTAATTGGATTTATGTTTAAGGGAGATTTTGGCCATGGTGATAAAACACAGTAAGTTAATTATAGCATGTGTGTTTTATATCATGTTAAATATATATAAATAAACAAATATTCATATGCATTTCATAGTTCTGACATAAGATATACAGGAAAAGGAACAGTTTACAGCATGGAGAAGAAAAATATGGGTTTCTTTTGGAATATGCTGAGTTTAGTGCCTATGTGATATCCAGAATCTGGAGTTCATTTACGTCATTTGAGCTAAAGATAGAGCAAGTGCTATTAAAGCCATGAGGTCACCCAGGAAAAATTGAAAGAGTGAAAGGAGTTGGTGAAAGCAACAGTAATTTAAAGAACAGCACAGGAGAAGAGATTGAGAAGAAGACAAAGAATGTGTTAAGGATATCAGTCACAGGAGATTCATATACACTGCTCTCTCTAAGGAAGCTGCCCTGCTTAAGGGACAGTCATAAGTAGTAGTGCTTAACTCTCATTGGCCCCCAGTTCCTCTCCCCTCCACAGATGATTGGTTCCACATGGGCACCAGACCTGCATCCATCCACCCACCCATCCATACATACATGCACACACACACACACACATACATGTATTCTACTTTCTATACATGCTTGAGAGGTGGGAGAGAGGGGAAACAGCCATGGATTTCAGAAGAGGGCATAGGAGGTATTAGGAAGATGAAGTAATAAGGAAATATAAACACTTTGAAGAAAAAGAACTGAAACATATGCACAGAGAGAAAAGCCAGTTGGTAAAAATACAAAATATAAAATCAGAAACATCATCCTCCTTAAAGGAGAGCGTCGACTTTAATGAATGCACAACTATGAGGAAATATCTAAAAGTACTCACATGATGTGTTTAAGTCCCTTTTATATTGTTACAAGAAAACTGAATTTATGACCTAGTAAATTAAATGAAGAACTGTGGTGAGCTAATCTTATTGACATGAAGTTCTAAAGTATGATTATATATGACTCAATTCAGTTTTGTATCATTGCCAACTTCACTATTTTGTTAGCCTCCCATTCAATGTGAAGATATGCTGTCTAAAACTTGTTCTGCTTTAACAGACATGTCTGACTTTCTGACATGAGGTTCATAAAACATTTTGAATAGCTATAGAAAATCCAAAATATGACTAATGTAAGAGAAACTGATAGTTTATAACTGTTAATTACTGCTTATCGTGTCAGATATAAATAACTTTAAAATGTACCCCAGGTGTTCTGAGGTTTTGGTTTTTTCAACTTTAAACCGAATCATTTCTTCCATACACATTATAAAAACTTCACCATGATTCCCACTGTCTGGAACCAAAGTCCCTCAGATGTCTCCCCTCTGCAGTGGTTCAAATAATTTTTTCCGATAATCTTCATGCTTACAATGTGAGGGTTATTCAAGATTTTAATAGTAAAGAACTGAGAAGATCCTCAGAAAGAAACTGAATTAATAGTGGATTTCCAGTATGGATCTCCAAAGTTCTTTTTGCCAGGAAAGATAACATATTTACATGTTCCAGGGATTAAGATGTGGACATTTTGGAGGCCTATAGCAACAATTTGTGAGAATGTGAAGCAACTGGAAGTCTTATATATTGCAGTGGGAGTATAAATTAGTAAACGCTGTGGAAAATGGCTAACACCTACAAATGCCAAACAATTGCATGCCTCTGAGCTAGCAATACCACTCTAGTTATAGACCCAGGATAAGTAAGTACATTTGTCCACCAAAAGATATTGAATAAGAATGTTCACATCAGTACTATTCATAATAGCTCCAAACTGTAAACTATCCAGATGCTATCAAAAGTAGAAAGGATAACTAAACAGGTAGATCCACACAATGTAGTACAATACACTAATGAGAATGGGTGATCTACAAATACACACAATAATATGGATACATATCACAAAAATAATGTTAAGCAAAAGAAGCCAGACACAAGAATACATCCTATATAAGCCCATTCCTAAAAAGTTTAAAAATTAATATATTCTCTTAGAAGTTCAGATAAAGTTACCCTTGGGTGGGGGTAATCAAAGGAGAACAAGAGATTAGAAGAGATGGTAACCTTCTGTCTTTTGATCTGGTGTTGGTTACACACAGGTTCAACTTGTGAAAATTTATTGAGCTGTTCACTTATAAGATATATATGCTACAATTCTGTTAAAAAATTCTAAACTATGCTGCTTCATTGTTGCAGATGACATTCCTTGTAAAAATTCATTGAGTGCTATGCTTATGATGTGTGCATTTATTTTTAAAAAGTCTTCCTCACTTCCACCCCCAAAAATTACACTATTGACACTCAGTTAAGGGGACGAGAGACTTATTTGTGTCACTAGGGCTGGAGCTAACACAGGTTCTGCCAAAGGCTCCTCATTCCAAATTCCCTCACTGCTCCGCTTCTCCCATAGATACATAGATGATAGGTAGATAGAGGCTGTTGAAATCATCTTAGGTGAAAGGATTACAACCTGGGAATCATCAAGGATTACTCCTCATTATCTGACTCCTGAGGAACTACCAGTTAGGTGTTGGGGAAGGGTGGGTGTTAGATTACAGATGCATTCTGGTGTAATGACTTTCAGGTGACTGTGAGACATCATTACTGCATCTCAACTTCGTAATTACAAAACTAGAGGTAATATGTGCCCTGCTTACCTTCTAGAGTTTGGAAAGGAGTTGAATATGTAAACACATTGTAAGCCAAAAAGTGTTAAAATACTCTTGAGCAAAAACAATTTTCTGACTCTCTGGTTTTCACGAGGAAGAATTTCTCCAGGCAGAAGTCTCATGCTCCGCCCTTTGCACGCAAACTTCCAGGTGGAGTGCGTTTGCCTAGCTGATGAGCTTGAAATAAAGAACCAGGCAGGCTTAGCTCACTCCTCTCCTCCCATTCCTTTCGAGAACAGGTACGAGGAGGTTCAGATTCTGAGTCTCCTTCGAGGTTACAAGCAAGCCTCCGTGGGGAAGCCATCAGTTTTGAGGACTGCTTGTGACTTGTGACTTCTGTAGTCTCATATGAATTCAGCTGGGAAAAGGTAAGAATTAAGTCCCTAATTCTACAGATCTGTACCAGCAGGTAAGCTCTTAACAACAACAAAGCCTGTTTCCAATAGCCATGAAGCTGGGGTTTTTAGCTCCTATCTGCCTGAAATGTTTGTTTCTATCCCATGTTTTTAAAGAACACTGGCAGAAAGAAAAAGTTTTCTCCTTATTGTGCTGCTTCAAATGCCAGTAAAAGGTAAAATATTTTGTTATGCAACATATTTCCATTTGTTGCCGTTACAGTCCCCATAACGTATGTTCAGTCCTAATCCCCTTTCTTTTTCCCTGAACCCTTGCTTTCTGTGAAATAATTATAATGGTTTTCAGAGTCCAAGATTAACTTGCATTTATGTTTGTTTGTTTTTGCTGTACGCGGGCTTCTCACTGCCGTGGCCTCTCCCGTTGCGGAGCACAGGCTCCGGACGTGCAGGCTCAGCGGCCATGGCTCACAGGCCCAGCCGCTCCGCGGCACGGGGATCCCCCCGGACCGGGGCACGAACCCGCGTCCCCTGCATCAGCAGGCGGACTCCCAACCACTGCGCCACCAGGGAAGCCCCTAACTTGCATTTTTTTCATGTGGCATGTAAACTCGATCAAGCAAACATTGTTATGTGTCTACTAAGTGTCTGACATTGTGTTAGACTTGGGGTATCAAAGCAGTGCTTGTATCCTGAACACTTTTTATCAAATTTTCTTTGTGGGAACTCATTTCAGGTTCTGATATCAGCAATGTTAATGGAAAAAAGCAATATCAAAGGCTTACTGATTGCGCTTGTTTAATATAGGAACTAGATACTCTTTTTTCACTTTTATATTCCAATGTATCACACAAAGATTTAGATTTCTCTTTCCAATTAGGCTGTAATCTTAACGTTTCTTTTACTATCACTTGATTGTGAAATGAGATATTATAAACCATTATTACATCATTATTTAAGTGAGGGAGAATAAAAACAAAATAAAACAGAAACGAGCAAACAAAAACAGTTCACGTTCTTTTCATGAAGAAAAGAGCACCAGGCCTTTTTTTTTTTTTTTTTTGGCCTCATGTGGGATCTTAGTTCCCCCACCCCACCAGGGATCTAACCCGCACCCCCTGCAGCAGAAGTGTGGAGATTTAACCACGGAACCACCAGGGAAGTCCCCACCAGCCCTTTGTTTTAAAAAAATTGAGATGTAATTGACAGGTATCATTATATTAGGTTCAGCTGTACAACATTTGATATTTGTATATTGTGAAATGACCACCACAGTAAGTCTAGTTAATGACCATCACTACATATGGTTACAAATTTTCTTTTTTTGTGATGAGAACTTTTAAAATCTATTCTCTTAGCATAGCAATTCTCTAATATATAATACAGTATCATAATTATAGTAACCATGCTGTAACTTACATCTCCAGGACTTATTTTGTAACTGGAAGTGTGTACTTTTTGACCCATTTTACCCACCCCTCACCCACCCCCCTATTTTTTTTAATTTTTGAATTTTATTTTATTTATATTTTTAAACAGCAGGTTCTTATTAGTCATCAGTTTTATATGCATCAGTGTATACATGTCAATCCCAATCTCCCAATTCATCCCACCACCACCCCTGCCCCCCCACCACTTTCCCTCCTTGGTGTCCATATGTTTGTTCTCTACATCTGTGTCTCAGTTTCTGCCCTGAAAACTGGTTCATCTGTACCATTCTTCTAGGTTCCACATATATGCGTTAATATACGGTATTTGTTTTTCTCTTTCTGACTTACTTCACTCTGTATGACAGTCTCTAGATCCATCCATGTCTCTACAAGTGACCCAATTTCGTTCCTTTTTATGGCTGAGTAATATTCCATTCTGTATATGTACCACATCTTCTTTATCCATTCGTCTGTTGATGCGCATTTAGGTTGCTTCCATGACCTAGCTATTGTAAATAGTGCTGCAATGAACATTGGGGTGCATGTATCTTTTTGAATTGTGGTTTTCTCTGGGTATATGCCCAGTACTGTCACCCACCACTTTTGGCCACCACCAGTCACTTGTTTGTATCTATGAGCTTTGTTGTTGTTTGCTTGTTTGTTTTTAAGATTCCACACATAAGTGAGATCATGCAATATTTGTCTTTGACTTATTTCACTTAGCATAATGCCCTTAATATCCATTGATGTTGTTGCAAATGGCAAGATTTCATTCTTTTGATGGCTGAATGATATTCCATTGTGTGTGTGTCTGTGTGTGTATACATATACCACATCTTCTTTATCCATTTATCCATCAGTGGACACTTAGGTTGTTTCTGTATCTTGGCTATTGTAAATAATGCTGCAGTGAACATCAGGGTGTAGATAATTTTTCCAGTTAGTGTTTTTATTTTCCTTGGATAAATACCCAGAAGTGCAATTGCTGGATTGTATGGTAGTTCTAATTTTAATTTTTTGGGGAACCTCCATACGGTTCTCCATAGTGGCTGCACCAATTTACATTCCCATTAACGGTGGATAAGTTTTCCCTTTTCTCCACACCCTCACCAATGCTTAACATTTTGTGTCTTTTTAATAATAGCCTTTCTAATGTATGAGGTGATATCTCATTGTGGTTTTGACTTGCATTTCTCTGATTAGTGATGTTGAGCATCTTTTTATGTACCTGTTGGCCATCTGTATGTCTTCTTTGGAAAAATGTCTATTCAGATCCTTTGCCAATTTTTTAATCAGATTGCTTGGGGTTTTTTGCCACTGAGTTGTATGGTTCTTTATACATTTTGCATATTAAGCCCTTATCTGATAAATGATTTCCAAATATTTTCTCCCATTTTATTTTTTACCTTTTAATTTTGTTGATAGTTTCCTTTGATGTGCAGGAGCTTCTTAGTTTGATGCAGCCCCACTTTTTATTTTTGTTGTCTTTGCTTTTGGTGTCAAATCCAAAAAATCATCAAGACCAATGTCAAGAGGCTCAATGCTTTGTTTTCTTCTTTTTTTGTTGTTAAATATTTATTTATTTGGTTGTGCCACGTCTTAGATGCAGCTTGTGGGCTCCTTAGTTGCGGCTCTCTGACTCCTTAGTTGTGGCATGCGAACTCTCAGTTCCGGCATGCATGTGGGATCTAGTTCCCTGACCTGGGATCGAACTTGGGCCCCCTGCATTGGGAGTGCAGAGTCTTATCCACTGTGCCACCAGGAAAGTCCCTGCTTTGTTTACTTCTAGAAGTTTTATGGTTTCACGGTTTACATTCAAGTCTTTAATCCACTTTGAGTTAATTTTTGTGTATGGTATAAGATAGTGGTCCAGTTTCATTCTTTTACATGTAGCTATCCAGTTTTCCCAGCACCATTTATTGAAGAGGCTGTCTTCTGCCCATTTTATATTCTTGCCTCCTTTGCCATAGATGAATTACCCATATAAATGTGGGTTTATTTATGGGCTCTCTGTTCTCTTTCATTGATCGGTGTGTCTGTTTTTATGCCAGTACTATTCTGTTTTGATTATTGTAGTTTGTAATAGAATTAGAAGTCAGGGAGCATGAGGCCTCCAGCTTTGTTCTTTCTCATGATTGCTTTGGCTATTGGGGGGGTCTTCTGTGTTTCAAAGCAAATTTTAGGATTGTTCTATTTCTGTGAAAAATGCCATTGGAATTTTGATAGGGATTGCATTAAATCTGTAGATCAGTTCGGCTAGTATGGACATTTGAACAGTATTCTTCCAATCCATTATCATGGAATATCTTTCCACTTACTTGTGTCATCTGTAATTTCTTTCATTAATATCTTATAGTTTTCAGTGTATAGCTCTTTCACCTTTTTGGTTAATTTTATACCTAGGTATTTTATCCTTTATAATGCAATTATAAATGAGATTGTTTTCTCAATTTCTCTCTTTTTTTTTTTTTTATGTATGCGGGCCTCTCACTGCTGTGGCCTCTCCCGTTGCAGAGCACAGGCTCCGGACGCGCAGGCTCAGCGGCCATGGCTCACGGGCCTAGCCGCTCTGCAGCACGTGGGATCTTCCCGGACCGGGGCACGAACCGGTGTCCCCTACATCGGCAGGTGGACTCTCAACCACTGCGCCACCGGGGAAGCCCTCAATTTCTCTTTTTAATAGTTCATTCTTAGTGTATAGCAATGCAACTGATTATCGTATCCTGCAACTTTACTGAGTTCATTTATTCCAATAGTTTTTTGGTGGGGTTTTTAGGGTTTTCTATAATATATGTCATCTGCAATTAGTGACAGTTTTACTTCTTCCTTTCCAATTTGGGTGACTTTTATTTCTTTTTCTTTTCTGATTTATGTAGCTAAGATATCCAATACTATGTTGAATAAGAGTGGTGAGGGGCTTCCCTGGTGGCGCAGTGGTTGAGAGTTCTAAGAGGAAAGTTTCTAGTGATAAATGCCTACATCAAGAAACAAACATCTTGGATAAACAACCTAACTTTATACCTCAAGGAATTAGAAAAGGAAAAAAAACTAAGCCTAAAGTTAGTAGAAAAGTAAACAAAGATGGAGTGAAAATAAATGAAATAGAGATTAAAAAGACAACAGAAAATATCAATAAAATTTCGAACTGGCTGTTTAAAAAGATAAGCAGAATAGACAAACCTTTAGCTAGACTCACTGAGAAAGAGAGAGAGAGGAGTCATATATAAAACCAAAGTGAAAGAGGAGACTACAACTGATACTACAGATACAAAGGATGATAAAAGACTACTATGAACAATTATATGCCGACAAATTGGACAACTTAGAAGAAAAATTTTTTAAAAGCCTAGAAACATACAACCTACCAAGACTGAATCATGAAATATAGAAAACTTAAACCAATTACTAGTAAGGATATTGAATCAGTAGTCAAAAAATCTCTCCACAGAAGTCCAGGACATGATGGCTTCACTGGTGAATTCTACCAAACATCTAAAGAAAAATTAATACTAATTCTTCTCAAATTCTTCCAAAAAACAGAAGACAATGGACCAATCTGAACTCATTTTATGAGGTCAACATCACCCAAAAACCAAAACCAGATAAGGACCATACAAGAAAAGAAAATTATAGGTCAATATCCCTGATGAACATAGATGTAAACATTCTCAACAAAGTATTAGCAAACCAAATTCAACAATATATTAAAAGGACCATACACCATGATCAACTGGGATTTATTCCAGGGATGCAGTCATGGTACAACATCCACAAAAATCACTGTGATATGCCACATTAACAAAACAAAGGATAAAAATCATATGGTCATCTCAGCAGATGCACAAAAATATGTCGACAAAATTCAACATCCATTTACAATAAAGACTTTCAAAAAAGTGGGTAAAGAGGGAATGTCCCTCAACATAATAAAAGCCATATATGACAAGTCCACAACTAATAATATACTCAACAGTGGTAAGCTGAAAGCTTTTCTTCTAAGATCAGGAATAAGACAAGGATGCTGACTCTCACCACTCTTTTTTTTTTTTTTTTTTTGTGGTACGTGGGCCTCTCACTGTTGTGGCCTCTCCCGTTGCAGAGCACAGGCTCCGGACGCGCAGGCTCAGCGGCCATGGCTCACGGGCCTAGCCCCTCTGCAGCACGTGGGATCTTCCCGGACCGGGGCACGAACCGGTGTCCCCTACATCGGCAGGTGGACTCTCAACCACTGCGCCACCGGGGAAGCCCTCAATTTCTCTTTTTAATAGTGCTTTTGCTGAAACCCAAAATTTTGGTATGTTGTATTTTCATTCATCTCAAGATATGTTTTTATTTCTCTTTTTTTTTTCTTTGACCCATTCATTGTTCAACAGCATGTTGTATAATCTCCACATATTTGTGAATTTTCTAGTTTTCTTCTTATAATTGACTTAGTTTCATAATGTTGTGGTAAAAAAGATTATGATTTTAAATCTATTAAGACCTCTTTTGTGGACTAACATGATCTATCCCGGAGAATGTACCATGTGCTCTTGAGAAGATGTATATTCTGTTGCTTTTAGATGGAATTTTCTGTATGTGTCTGTTAAATGTATTTGGTATAACATCTCATTAAGGCCAATGTTTCCTTATTGATTTTTTTTTTTTTTTTTGGTCTTCATGATCTATTCATCAAAGAAAGGTGGAATATTAAGTCCCCTAATATTGTTGTATTGTTGTCTGTTTCTCCCTTTAGGTCTGTTTATATTTGCTTTATATATTTAAGTGCTCCAATGTTGGGTGTATACATTTTTACAAATCCTATAGCCTCCTTTTGGATTGACCCGTTTATTATTAGATAATGGCTTTCTTTGTGTCTTATTACAGTCTTTGTCTTAAAATCTATTTTTTTTCTGACACAAATATAACTACCTCAGCCTCTTTTGGTTTGCATCAGCATAGAGTATATTTTTCTATCCCTTTATTTTCAGTCTTTGTGCATCCTTAACATCTGAAGTGAGTCTCTGGTAGGCAGTATATAGATGGGTTGTTTTTTTTTTTTTAGCCATTCATCCACTGTGTGTCATTTACATTTAAGATAATTATTGATAGGTATGTCCTTATTGTCATTTTGTTAACTGTTTTCTGGCTGTTTCGTTATTCATTTGTTCCTGTCTTCTCTTGCTCTCTCCCTTTTGTAAATGGATGATTTTCTGTAGCGGTATGCTTAGATTTCTTTCTCTTTATCTTTTGTGTATCTACTATAGGTTTTTGCTTTGTAGTTACCCTGTAGCTATATAAAACAGTTTCTTTTAAGTTTATAACAACTTAAGTTTGAATGCATTCTAAAGCTCTACATTTTTACTCCATCCCTCCCACATTTTGTTTTAGAGGTCATAATTTACATCTTTTTATCTTTTGTATCCATTAACAAATTTTTCTAGTGTTGGTTATTTTTACTACTTTTGTCTTTTAACCTTCATACTAGCACTATAAGTGATTAACTCACCAGTCTTACAGTAGATTGTTCTGAATTTTATTATATACTTACCTTTACCAGTGAGAGTTATACTTTCATACGTTTTCCGGTTACTAATTAGCGTTCTTCCTTTTCAATTTAAAGACGTCCCTTTACTATTTCCTGTAAGGCCAGTCAAGTGTTGATGAAGTCCTTTAGCTTTTGCTTATCTGGAAAACTTTATCTCCTTCAATTT
Organism: Phocoena phocoena; assembly: GCF_963924675.1. Classification (NCBI taxonomy): domain Eukaryota; kingdom Metazoa; phylum Chordata; class Mammalia; order Artiodactyla; family Phocoenidae; genus Phocoena; species Phocoena phocoena. Next base: position 32,982,813 of record NC_089222.1, on the reverse strand, counting down.
TGAAGGATAACTTTGCTTGGTAGAATATTTTTAGTTGGCAGTTTTTTCTTCCAGCACTTTGAATATTGTGCCACTCTCTTCCACCCTGCAACATTTCTGCAGAAAAATCTACTGGTAGTCATTTGGGGTTCCCTTTGTATGTAACAAGTTGTTTTTCTCTTGCTGCTTCAAGATTCTCTCCTTGCCTTAGCTATTTACAATTTAACAATAGTATGTATTGGTGTGAGTCTTTGGGTTCATTTTACTTGTGACTCTCTAGACTTCCTGGATGTCTGTTTCCTTTCCCAGGTTAGGGATGTTTTTAGCCATTATTTCTTCAAATGAGTTTTCTGCCCCTTCCTCTCTTTCTTCTCCTTCTGGGATCCCTATAATATTAAAATGTTGATCTGCTTGAGGTTGCCCCATAAGTGCCTTAAGTTATCTTCACTTTTTTTCATTTTTCTTTCTGCTGCTCTGATTGGTTGAGTCCTACTGCCCTATTTTTGAGTATGTGGATCCTTTCTTCTGCTTCGTCTAGTCGGCTGTTGAACCCCTGTAGTGTATTTTTCGGTGCAGATATTGTATTCTTCAGTTCTGAATTCTATTTGGTACTTTCTTATATTTTCTATTTTTTTTTGTTGAAATTCTCACTTTGTTCATCCATTCTTCTCCTGAGCTCAGTAAGCCATCTTTTTTTTTTTTTTTTTTTTTTGCTGTACGCGGGCCTCTCACTGCTGTGGCCTCTCCCGTTGCAGAGCACAGGCTCTGGACGTGCAGGCTCAGCAGCCATGGCTCACGGGCCCAGCCGTTCCATGGCATGTGGAATCTTCCCGGACCGGGGCACAAACCCGTGTCCCCTGCATCGGCAGGCGGACTCTCAACCACTGCGCCACCAGGGAAGCCCCATCAGTAAGCATCTTAATGACCATCATTTAAAATTCTTTGTCATGTTAATCACTTATCTCCATTAAGGTCTTTTTCTGTAGTTTTGTCTTATTCTCTTGTTTGGAATATATTCCTCTTTCTTCATTTTCCTTCTCTCTCTGTGCTGGTTTCTCTGATTAGATAAACAACCACGTCTTCCAGTCTTGAAGGAATGGCCTCATATAGGTGATCAACCCTGTCCTAGCTCTTGACTGTCTCTCAAAGTTCTGATTATCCAAGTAGCCAACTTTATTCCTGGTGGCTCCCCATAGTTGAGGGTGTGCAAAGACCTGTCTGTGTCCCAAACGGGAGGATTTCAGTTGGCACCTAGATTCAGGCTGACTAGAAGCCAGACCCTCAGGCAGCAGGTTTTAAAGTATGCAAATACAGCTCTTTAAGAGGAAGACTGTGAGATGGGCATCTCTGTCTGCCCCCTCTGCATTGAGCTCTGGGGTAACAGCCAGTTAAGAACTGTTTTATTGTTTTCTACCATCCTGTTGAAACTGTGAACACAAAGCTCTACTTGCCACCAAATCTAGGCTGTCAAGGGATGTGTCTTCTGGGTGACAGCCACAAAAGCCAGGTCACCAGATGTGTACACAAGCTCCTTTCTCAGAGAAACCAGCAACCTGGGTTGGGGCAGAGGGAGAGCACAAAGATGGTACCATCTGTCTTCCCAGTCTCTGGAGAGGATGGTACTAAGCCCTTAAATCTGTATTTAATTATAAACCATCAGGCCACAGCTAGGAAGATGATAGGCTTTCACAGAAAGACTGGGGGTGTATTTTAGTCTGCTGTCTCTGTACTGTGCTCTGGTTAAAAACTGTTTCTCTTTGGAGAAATGTCTATTTAGGTCTTCTGCCAATTTTTTGATTGGGCTGTTTTTTTTTTTAATATTGAGCTGCATGAGCTGTTTATATATTTTGGAGATTAATCCTTTGTCCATTGATTCATTTGCAAATATCTTCTCCCATTCTGAGGGTTGTCTTCTCATCTTGTTTATAGTTTCCTCTGCTGTGCAAAAGCTTTGAAGTTTCATTAGGCCCCATTTGTTTATTTTTGTTTTTATTTCCATTACTCTAGGAGGTGGGTCAAAAAAGACCTTGCTGTGACTTATGTCAAAGAGTGTTCTTCCTATGTTTTCCTCTAAGAGTTTTAGAGTATCCGGTCTTACATTTAGGTCATTAACCCATTTTGAGTTTATTTTTGGGTATGGTGTTAGGGAGTATTCTAATTTCATTCTTTTATACATAGCTGTCCAGTTTTCCCAGAACCACTTATTGAAAAGACTGTCTTTTCTCCATTGTATATCCTTGCCTCCTTTGTCATAGATTAATTGACCTTAGGTGTGTGGGTTTATCTCTGGGCTTTCTATCTTGTTCCATTGACTTATTTCTGTTTTTGTGCCAATACCATATTGATTGTCTTGATTACAGTAGCTTTGTAGTAGTACAGTAGCTTTGTAGTCTGAAGTCAGGGAGCCTGATTCCTCCAGCTCCGTTTTTTCCCCTCAAGATTGCTTTGGCTATTCTGGGTCTTTTGTGTCTCCATACAAATTTTAAGATTTTCTGTCCTGGTTCTGTAAATACAGATGGCCAAGAGGCACATGAAAAGCTGCTCAACATCACTAAGTATTAGAGAAATGCAAATCAAAACTACAGTGAGGTATTGCCTCTCCCCAGTTAGAATGGGCATCATCAGAAAATCTACAAACAGCAAATGCTCTAGAGAGTGTGGAGAAAAAGGAACCCTCTTGCACTGTTGGTGGGAATGTAAATTGATACAGCCACTATGGAGAACAGTATGGAGGTTCCTTAAAAAACTAAAAATATAATTACCATATGACCCAGCAATCCCACTACTGGGTCTATACCCAGAAAAAAAACATAATTCAAAAAGACACATGCAACCCAATGTTCATTGCAGCACTATTTACAATAGCCAGGTCATGGAAGCAACCTAAATGCCTATTGACAGACAAATGGATAAAGAAGATGTGGTACATATATACAATGGAGTATTACTCAGCCATAAAAAGGAATGAAATTGGGTCATTTGTAGAGACGTGGATAGATCTAGAGACTATCATACAGAGTGAAGTATGTCAGGAAGAGAAAAACAAATATCGTATATTAACGCATATTAACGCATGTATGTGGAATCTAGAAAAATGGTACAGGTGAACTGGCTTGCAAGGCAGAGTTAGAGACACAGATGTAGAGAACAAATGTATGGATACCAAGGGGGGAAGGTTGGGGGGGATGAGATGAATTGGGAGATTGGGATTGACATATATACACTAATATGTATAAAATAAATAACGAATAACCTGCAGTATAGAAAAATAAAATAAAATTCAAGAATAAAAAAAAATTTTAAAAAGTACCATACTAATGTTAGATGTTAATAATGTTATTATGTTAATAATAATAGCAGAAACTGTGTGTGGGGTTTATGGAAATTCTGCAATTTTTCTGTAAATCTGAAAAATAAACTTTAAAAAAAATCTAAAAAAAACCGCCCAAAACTGTTTCTCCATTTGTTACAGTGCTATGGGACCTGCAAACATAGGCCCTGCTGGCCACCAGAGGAAGGTGATCAAGGGGTGTTCCCTGGGTAGAAGCTGCAGAAAAGGGGGTACCAGATGTGTGTACAAATTCCTTTCCAAGAGATACTGGTGACTGGGAGTGAGGCCGAGGGAGAAGGTAAAGATAGTACCTACTCTCCGAGGTCTTTGGAGGGTTGATAGTAGCCCCTTAGATATATTTTTAGCTAGAACTCTGTTTTCAGGCCGTAGTTATGAAGATAAGCAAATAGGACTCTTTCATAGGAAGACTGAGTGTTTTTCCATCAGCTGCCTCGGCTCTGGTCCTTGGGAGTAGCCAAATCTATGCAAGCCCTTAAAGAATTGTTTCTCAATTCACTAGAGCCTTGTGGGTCTTGTGGACACAAGCCCTCTTGGCTTTCAAAGCTTGATATTTTGGGGGCCAATCTCTTAGGATCAGGTCTTAAAAGTTGGGATGCCTGATATGGAATTCAAATCTTCAGCTCCTCAGGGAGACACTCAGGGTTATGAGTTCCCTTCCACTTGAAGGTCGCTATGCCAGGGGTGGGAATTACAGTGAGATTGTCTCAGCCTCTCCTACGTATTTCAGTGTGGGATTTTCTCACTTACCTGATGTGTAGGAATTGCTCACCTAGTTTTCAGGTTTCCTTCAGAGGAGATTTTTCTATATGTAGCTGTAGATTTGGTGTGTCTGTGAGAGGAAGTCAGTTTAGGATACTCCTACATTACCATCTTGAACTAGAACTTGCTGGCACCAGGCTTTTTAGGCTTTACTTCATAATTATTAAATAAATATACTCAGGAAACAATAGAACATGCAATAATAGATTTCCATGGTCTTCGTGCTTCTGGTGGTCACAGAAGTGAAGGATCACAGTTGTAAGCAACTTCTAAGAGTATAAAATATTAAGTGTTTATTAGTTGTGCCTCAGAATGTGCCTTTGACTCTGCCTCTGAAGATTAGATGCAGGTCCTTCCAAAGACTTGGAACTAGATGTGACCAATGGCAACTATTAAGGATCCCATAAGCATCTATCTCTGCCAACTCATGGAATCAGGAAAAGTGGAGAGTAAATATTAGTGATTTGAAACCTAGGAAGCAGGAGAAATTTCCTAGTTGCTCTGATTATTTCAAATCTCTTGGCCTGGCTAAACTGCATCTCAGGGAACATAGAGAATATGTGGCTATAATTACTGAACCACTGCCGGTAATCGTCGGGAAACCATGGAAAACAGGAGACATGCCAGGAGACTGAAGAATGGAAAGTGTTGCTACAGTTTTCAAAAGAGGAGGAAGGTAGATTTATTGAATTACAGATTATAGGACTTGACAAAAATCCTAGAAAAGATAGTTTTTTTAAAAAATACATGAACACTTAGAAAAGGAAGCAGTGAAGACCAGAATTAGAATGGCTTCATCAAGAACAAGTCACTGCAGACCAACATCATTGCTTGGTTTTTGACAGTATTACTAAATTTGGTAAGTGGAAGAAGATGTTATAAACTAGATTTCAACAAGTTACTAGCAAACTTTTTCATGATAGCCTCGTGTACACAATGGGAAGGGGGAGATGGTCTAGATATTAGAACAGTTAGCTGTGAGTGATTGAATGATGATCTCCCCATCCAAAGGGTGCAGACTAATCTAATGATGGGCTTTAGTTTTCTCTTTCTGGCCTCATCCTCATCAACATTTTTCTGTGGTTTTGATGAAAATCAACAGCCTGTTGTTCTTATCACATTTCAGGTGGAAGTTATAAATCTTAAGGCATCTGTCTACCATTGAGAGAGTGACCCAAGCCAATTCTTTACTCCTAAATTGCTATAGATTATGCTGTGTACTGAGTAAATCCAAACCTCCTTCTCTAGCCATAGCTGATTGGCCAAGGTCACAGTGCATGAGCCAAAGCGACTATTCATGTAACCAACCCTATGGGGGCAGAAAGACCACCTTTGAGATGGCTTACCCCCCAAAAAAAATCTTCCCTTAGGGGCTCCCCATATTAAATCCACACAAATAGAATAAATAGACCCAATCAAATATTGTCATTGGAAATAATAAATGCTAGAATAGAAAATAAATTTCTCTAGGTTTTTTGTTCTCTTAAATTTTGTATTTTTTCAAGACTACAGTTTTTTTTTTAAATTCTCATTTTTATAAGCAATGACATTTTTACATAGAAAGCTATGTAAGCTTTTCTTACATAAGAATTATTTTCTCTCCAGGTGGTCTAGTACATTCCACGTTTGTTTCTTTTATGGCCTGAGGTGCCAAAAGCTGATAACCACAACTAGAACTGAACATAATTCTTGACCAAATCCCACATAAGTGAGGTATGTAGATTTTTGCTTTCAAGTGTTGAGTTTTATTTTTTAGCTTTATTGGGTATAATTGACAAATAAAATTGTAATATATTTAAACTGTACAATGTGATGGTTTAATATATATATACACTGTGAGAGGATTCCCATAATCAAAGAATAAATTTACATTCTCTAGTTTGGGAATCTAGCCCTTATTAGGCCTTCTGTTTTACAAATGCAGTAGGACCCAGAATTGACAGTTCTTACAATCTTCAACAACAAAGATAATTTGCCTGTGTTGTAATGTTAAGGGAGCTGACTGACCATAATTTAAGGATCAGACAAAACTAGTACTATAATGTGCTATAGAATTAAGACCCTAAATGATCAACATGTTGGAATAATGATTCAAACTGAAAAAAATTAAAGGAGAAAGGAAACAAAAAACATCTTTTTGAGCTTCTATTCAAATCAGGTACTTTAGAATTCAACATCTCATTTAACAGGAAAAAATGTTAAGCTTTACGCTAGAATCAGAGGGCAGATTTAAAATGAGGCTGAGGAAACTTAACTTTCAGGGCATCTTATTTTCATGGACTCTTTCCAAAGCTGCCATGTAGGCCCACAGTGTTAGTGTTGCCAAATAAATACAGGATGCCCAGTTAAATTTGAATTTCAGATAAACAGTGAATAATTTTTTAGTTTTTCCCAAATATTGCCTGCATCCTATATTTTTAATTGCTAGTTAAATCCTACGCAGGGAAGAATCAGCACCCCAAGTTGGGGCATCATCCTCTCTGCCCTCTTGGTGTGTGGTCTTAGATCCATAGATGAGGTTTACAGGTTACCCTACCTCTACATCCTCCAGGGCCCAATGACAACCCTGTCCCAGGAAAACCTCAAAGAGTATCCAGACTCTCTGATGCCAAGGAAAAGGACATGAATGAAACTCTGCCCTGCTCCCCACTCAAGGGTCTCTCACTGATAGGACTCCATGGGTCTTCACCACTTCTTCCTCCCGCCCACACCAGGACAAGTGGCAGCGGTGCGACAGGAAACAGCAGTAGCTAGGACTTGGCCAACCTAGAAATCGAAGCTACCAAGGAATATCCAGATTGAGATCAAAGCGCTTCAATCATCTGAGGATCTGCCCCTAAAAGTAGTGCCATCTCAGTGAAACTGGAGCTGGAGTTACGTGTGTGGCATTATCAGTCACGAGCTGTAAAGCTGAAAGAAACTTTGCTAAACCATCAATACTTTAAAAATGAATTTGACCATCCTAAGAAAAGACTGGATTATTTTTTTATTCTCCCCATTGAAAACATTATAAAACTGCTGAATTAATAAAAACACAAAAAACAAAAAAACTGCTGTGGTAGGATACAGCAACCAAAGAATGTACAACCAAAGAAGAAAAATAAGTAGTTTAGAAGTGTGTCTGGAGGTAATTTATTAAAATTAAAATATTATCAATTTTCTGGATTTGTGATAATTATAACAAGATTTACCATTATTTATGTATTTGTAGTTTATCATTTTTTAAATTTAAATTTTCAAATGTAAACATGTGTCTCTAATTTTTATTCACAATGTTATATGCTTTCTCTTAAAAGGCCTTCAAAACTGTATGAGATTTAGGCCCCACGAAACCTGGGTCAGTCCTTGAATAGAATAAACTAATAGAATAAAACTAAATACTACAGCTAAAGGAAAGAATGAACAGAGTAAAAATGGAGGAAACCAGCATGAGAGTCTATTATTATGTTTCAGGTTTAATGATAATTAAACTAATAATGATGACTGATATTTTAAGAGCTGTCTTAATGCAAGCTGTCTAAAGAGCTTAACCTACAGCATTGCATTTCATCAGCATGGTACTGGGAGAAAAGCACTCTACAAGTATTATCTCCATGGTGGAGAGAAACTGAGCCTTAAAAATATCAAGTGATTTGCTCAGGTTATACATCTATTAACAGCTTGAGATAAAATCCAAATCTAGGTCACCAAAATAATACCCTTTCCTCTCTTCTTCCTTCTCATTCATCTTCCTTTCCTTTACACTGGAAATTTTTTTTTTTCTGGAGCAATTAACACTTGGACATAAATATTCATGTGTTCCTTTATCACTTAGTTAACACTTCTATTGGGTATGTACCATATAAAGTAACTCAAAAGTTACCTTAAACCCAAAGGCATTTACAGGGACAGTTAAATCTTTCATTTTGCTGCTATACAGAGAAGGCATTACCCACTTTTCAAAAATGTATTGTCCCAGAAGACACTCTGGGATTTTGTTTTTTCACTGGGAATGGATGCCCTCACAGCCATCTTTGAGAGAATTCTGAGAATGGAAGCAGTATGGTGCATAAACGAGCCAGAAGAGGAGTGAACCCAGCTCCCAGTGGTGTCCTCTGGGCCTGTTCAGCAGAGTGAGATGAAAATCTTCCTGTTTGCCCGAGTCACGTTGGAAGGAATTTTCTGTCATTTACGTTCAAAAGAATTCTGACAGATGCAAGTTTCCAAAGAGGAAAGTGACTATTCTGGAATCCAGTAGTGGTTTTTGCAGCCAATGGGATAGAGTGATGCTAGCTATTTTTGTTTTTAAATCTCTTCTACAAATTCTACTAAAACTTAGAAAGACCAGATCTGTATTGGGTTTAAGTCAGGTCAAAAAAAGCAAATTCAGTGACTTAATAATGCTCACTTGTCACTCTCTTGCCCCTTCACACACATCATACTTGGACTGAGATGGTGGCAGCAGGAAAACACACACATCCTCCACAAAGCATCTGATCAGAAGGTGGGAGGAAGGTCATCCAGTGGGGATTGGGTGAAGGTAAGGAAGTACAACCTCATTAGAGAGAACCAGGATGATGGGAATGAAGGAAATGAAGACTGAAGTAAATCTGAAGGCAAATATTTCTGAAAAGGAAAATGAGATCAATTGAAAAAGAACATACAGGGGAAAAATGACAATGTTTTTAGTAGTAGAGGACCAAGAAGACCCTACGTAAGTTCTTTACGTAGAAAAAAAATTAACAGATAAACCATAGATCAGAAACTTACAGGAAGAGGCTAAACTTCAATTGACGATAAAATCTTTGTGGTAATTATAAAGTTTATGGAATAGGTGCTATGAACCCATCTTGAAGACTTCACATTTTAAAAGACACTAAAAGATAAACAATAACGCAATATGAAAAAGTTCTACATTTTACCAAGATTGTTTGAAGAATTAGTTTGAAATAAGTGTATTTCAGTCTAAATCGACAATTTCATGAAAATTACCAATTCATTGACAGAGTTACACAATTTGAAAAAAAAAGAAAGAAAGAAACAAGAAAGGCAAAGTGAGCCAAACAAGAAAGGTGTGGATCCTGGAGTGAGGGGTGGGGTTTGGGGCATGCTCAAGGGTTTGGGGCCAATCTGAAAGACTGAGCATCTCTTGAGAAGAAAAAGAACAAGATTTGCGGATGTTTCACCTTCTAATGCCTTCACTCTGTTGTCCAATCCCTTCAACATGTAGCTTAAACTTTGTGCTTTGGGTTTTGCCAAATGTTAGAAGCATTGTGGTCATATGCTAGACATTTTATTCCTTGACACTAAGGTGCTCAAGTGACAAGTGGTCTTGGAGCAACAAAGGGTTAAATTGACATTGCAGGGAGAATGCTGTGATCCCAAGATTTCTTCCCCCAGCTGTATATGTTGTGTATTATCTCCTCCTCTTGAGAGTCAGTGAGACGGTGAATATGACTAAAACTCCTGTAATTAGGTTACTTTATATAAAAAAGGTAAAGGGATTTTGCAGATGTAATCAAGTCCCAAATCAGTTAACTGAGTTCTTCAAAAGGGTGATTGTCTTTGGTGGGCTTGACCTAATCAGATGGGCTTTTTTAAAAGGATTGGGTTTTTCCTGAAGGAGGGGGTTAAAAGGGTGAAAGCATGAGAGGGCCATGTGGCATCTCAATGTATGGAGGGAGCCATGTGGCAGGGACATGAGAATATCATCTAGGAGCTACAAGTGGTCCCCAGCCAACAGCCAGCAAGAAAACTGAGAATTCTGTCTTAGAACTCCAAAGAACTAAGTTCTGCAGCAATCTGAGTGATTTTGAAAGCAGAGGTCTCCCTAGTCAAGCTTCTAGGTGAGAATGCAGCTGGCTGACACCTTGATTTCAGCCCTTGTGAGGCCCTTAGTAGAGGATCTGGCTAAAATGTGCCAGACTCCTCCTAACCCATGGATTGTGAAATAATAGATTTGTTTTATTGTTCTTAAGCAGCTAAGTTTGTGGTAATTTCTTATACAGCAATAGAAAACTGATACAATTAGGAAATTCAGTTGCTACTATATTGTTTTAAAAAAACAATCTTGTTTTCCTTGTGGCTATCTGTAGCCAGAGCAGCTACTAAATTGAAATTAAAACATACAATATGGATGTATGTGAGCCTTGTTCTTTAGTGCAGCCTTAATTGTACCTCTCTGAACTACTTGAAAACATGTCAGGAAAAGCTGTTTGTAATAAGCACATGTGATGTGCACCTAGAACTGCAATGGTTTCGTCTTAAAGGAGAATGAAAGGGTTTAAAAGATGCATTACAAAGATCATTTATTTCAGAGTGAAAATACTACAGCTTAAAGGGCCATTTTATTTGATACTAAAAGGGAGAGAAAGAAGGAAGGAAAGACAGGAGGAAAAGAAGGGAGGGGGAAGGAAGAAAATATCAAAATCTACTACGTTGAACCTGAAACTTGCCGTTTCTACATATCTCAAACCAGCATGTGGAATCTCTTGAATGCAAAAAGTATAGTTTTTATTTACCAGAATATTTCTATGAATGCAGCTTTTCATCAGGGGAAGGAAATTTTTTTTTTTTTTTTTTTGTGGTACGTGGGCCTCTCACTGTTGTGGCCTCTCCCGTTGCGGAGCACAGGCTCCGGGCGCGCAAGCTCAGCAGCCATGGCTCACGGGCCCAGCTGCTCCGCGGCATGTGGGATCTTCCCGGACCGGGGCACGAACCCGTGTCCCCTGCATCGGCAGGCGGACTCTCAACCACTGCGCCACCAGGGAAGCCCATGGGGAAGGAAATTTTTGATCCATTTTATTTGCCTGTTTTATACGTCTGAGAAGTAATTTCTCTTTCATTTCCCTAAGCTGCAGTAGAAGTACTTACACAATACTGGTATTTACTTTCCTATCCAAGATATGCTTAACAAACTAGACCACTTAAATACACTTTGGCAAATTGTGTTAACAATTATGGCCTCTGCAATGTTTTATAAAACATTTATTTTAATAAAGTCACTGTACTAAGATATAAGTTTGGTCAGGATTGGCTGGTAGCTACAAAGTAAATCAATAAAATAAAATTCTGAATATCTGAAAAAGGTACGTCACAATGTGTTACTGTAACCTACCATTTTTTATGAAGCCAGGAGTTCTATGAAGTACAGTTGTCCCTTGAACAATGTGGGCTTGAACTGTGAGGGTCCACTTAAACATGTATATTTTTTAGTAGTAAATACTATAGTCTACATGGCTCATGGCTGGTTGAATTCAAGGATGTGAGGGAATTGTGGATATGGAAGGCTGACTATAGGTTATACACAGATTAACCCCCATGTTGTTCAAAGGTCAGTTGTATATATTTACATGGATATCACTGGAAGGATACAAAATTTTAAAAGTAAAAGAAAAAATAAAATATGGGAAGGGAATCTTGTGGACTGAAGGTCATGATAAAAACCGACTGAGTTGTCATCTTATATCCTTTAGTACTGTTAGAATTTTTTAAACATTCAGGTATTATTTCAATATGAGAAAATTAAATCCTCAATATGTGTTACAACAAAATAATCACAATCTTTCAGCTTGCAATGTCAATATATTGCTTTCACTAGGAGGTTGTTATTAAAAGAAAGCAAATAGCAGCCAGCAGGCCCACGAGGTCCAAGGCCTTGTGGTCAGTGGCTCTTCATCATTCACAGTACGGTGGCATATCTGGGGAACTTGTCATTTCGTTTCCCCTTCAGAAGTGAGAATCCATTTGATTATGGTGAGTGATCCTTTCAGTGTGGTATTGAATTCAATCTGCTAGTATTTTGTAAAGGAGTTTTGTATCTGTGTCCATCAGGGATATTGGTCTGTAATTTTCATTTCTTGTGGTAATTTTGGTGTCAGGGTAATGCTGGCCTTGAAAAATAAGTTTGGAAGTGTTCCCTCCTTTTCAATTTTTTAGGAAAGTTTGAGAAGAAGTGACATCAATTCTTTAAATATTTGGTAGAATTCACCAGTGAAACCATCTAGTCCCAGGCTTTTCTGTGTTGAGAGGATTTTGAGTACTGACTCAATCTCCTTGTTATTGGTCTGTTTAGATTTTCTATTTATTCATTATAAGGTCTTGGTACGTGTCTAGGAATGTATCCATTTTTTCTAGGTTATACTGTTCATTGGCATATACTTTTTCATAGTAGTTTCTCATGATCATTTGTACTTCTGTGGTATCAGTTGTAATGTCTCCTCTTTCATTTTTGAGTTTATTTATTTGGGTCCTCTCCTTTTCCTAGTTAATCTGACTAAAGGTTTGTCAATTTTGTTTATCTTTTCAAAGAACCAGCTCTTAGCTTTGTTGATCTCTCCTATTTGTTTTTCTGGTCTCTTTTTCATTTATTTCTGCTCTGATCCTTGTTATTTATTTCTTTCTGCTAGCTTTGGGCTTTGTTCTTTTTCTAGTTCTTTGAGGTGTAAAGTGAGGGTCTTTGAGATCTTTCTTGTTTCTTACTGTAAGAAGACATATTTATATCGATATATTGATATATTGAGCACTATATACTTGCCTCTTAGAACTGATTTTGCTGCATTCCATAGGTTTTGTTATGTTGTGCTTCCATTTCCTTTTGTTTCAAGATGTTTCTTGATTTCCTTTTTGACTTCTTTGACCCACTGGTGTTCAGGAGCATGTTGTTCAATCACCACATGTTTATGAATTTTCCAGCTTTCTTCCTCTTACTGATTTCTAGTTTCAGACTGTTCTGGTTGGGAAAGATACTTGGTATTATTTCAATCTTGTTAAATTTGCTAATATACGTTTAGTGACATATCATGTGATCTATCCTAGAGAATGTTCTATGTGCCCTTGAAAAGAATGCATATTCTGCTGCTCTTGGATGGAATGCTCTGTATATGTCTGTTAGGTTCATTTAGTCTTAAGTGTCATTCAAATCCATTATTTCCTTATTGATTTTCTGTCTGGATTATCTATATACTGTTGAAAGTTCCCTACTACTATTGCATTTCTGTCTACTTCTCCCTTCAGATTTGTTAATTATTTAATGTATTTAGGTGCTCCAAAATTGGGTGTGTGTATATTTATAATTGTTATACCCTCTTGATGAATTGACCCCTTTATCATTATACAATGACCTTCTTTGTCTCTTGTTACAATTTTTTACTTAAAGTCTATTTTGTCTGATGTAAGTATAGCTATCCCTGTTCTCTTTTGGTTTCCATTTGCTTGAAATAATTTTTCCATTCCTTCACTTTCTGCCTGTGAGTGTCTTTAATGTTTCAGTGAGTCTCTTGTAAGCAGCACATAGATCTTATTTTTTTATTCATTCAGCTGCTCTGGCAATTGGCAAATTGAAACCATTTACATTTAAAGTAATTATTGATAGGTAAAGACTTACTACTGACATTTTGTTCATTGTTTTCTGGTTGTTTTGTGGTTCCTTAATTCCTTTCTTCCTTATTGTCTTTTTTTATGAGTTGATGAGTTTTTTGTCGTGGTTTGCTTTATTTTTTTCTTTTATGTACAATATCTGTTACAGGTTTTTGCTCTGTCATTACCATGCGACTTTCATAACACATCTTATCATGAGAACTCTCTATTTTAAGCTGATAACAACTTAACTTCAATTGCATAAGAAAGTTCTACCCATTTACTTGTCCCCCCAATTAATGTTGTCTTCATAATTTACATCTTTTTTAATTTTGTGTGTCTATTAATATAATTTTATAGTTAGAGTTACTTTCAACATTTTTGTCTCTATATGCTAGATTTCAAAGAAATTTACATACCATTAAGAAGGACCAGAGTTTTTTGTACTGTTGTTCTTTTCTTTTTTTGGCCGCACCACACAGTTTGTGGGATCTTAGTTCCCCAAGCAGGGATTGAACCCATGCCCTTGGCAATGAAAGCATGTAGTCCTAACCACTGGACCGCCAGGGAATTCCCAGTACCGGAGTATCTGGATTTGATTATATATTTACTTTTAACAGTGAAATTTATATTTTCATATGTTTCTATGTTACTAATTAGTGTTCTTTTGTTTTAGCTTGAAGAACTCCCTTTAGCATTTCATGGAGAGCAGGCCCAGTAATGATAAATTCCCTCAGCTTTTGTTTGTCTGGGAAAGTCTTATTTCTTTATTTCTGAATGACAACTTTGCAGGGTTAACTATTCTTGGTTGGAATTTTTTTTAAACATCTTTATTGGAGTATAATTGCTTTACAATACTGTGTTAGTTTGTGCTTTATAACAAAGTGAATCAGCTATACATATACATATATCCCATATCTCCTCCCTCTTGAGTCTCCCTCCCACAAAGCACCGAGCTGATCTCCCTGTGCTATGTGGCTGCTTCCCACTAGCTATCTATTTTATATTTGGTGGTGTATATATGTCCATGCCACTCTCTCACTTCATCCCAACTTACCCTTCCCCCTCCCCGTGTCCTCAAGTCCATTCTGTATGTCTGTGTCTTTATTCCTGTCCTGCCCCTAAGTTCTTCAGAATCATTTTTTTTTTTTAGACTCCATATATATGTGTTAGCATATGCTATTTGTGTTTCTCTTTCTGACTTACTTCACTCTGTATGACAGACTCTAGGTCTATCCACCTCACTAAACGAAATAACTCAATTTGGTTTCTTTTTATGGCTGAGTAATATTCCATTGTATATATGTGCCTCATCTTCTTTATCCATTCATCTGTCAGTGGACATTTAGGTTCCATGTCCTGGCTATTGTAAACAGTGCTTGCATGAACACTGTGGTACATATCTCTTTTTGAATTATGATTTTTTCAAGGTATATGCCCAGTAGTGGGATTGCTGGGTCATATGGTAGTTCTTTTTTTAGTGTTTTAAGGAAACTCCATACTCTTCTCCACAGTGGCTGTATCAATTTACATTCCCACCAACAGTGAAAGAGGGTTCCCTTTTCTCCACACCCTCTCCAGAATTATTGTTTGTACAATTTTTGATAATGGCCATTCTGACTGGTGTGAGGTGATACCTCATTGTAGTTTTGATTTGCATTTCTCTAATGATTAGTGATGTTGAGCATTCTTTCATGGGTTTGTTGGCAATCTGTTTTGGAGAAATGTCTATTTACGTCTTCAGCCCAGTTTTGGATTGGGTTGTTTGTTTTTTTGATATTGAGCTGCTTGTAAATTTTGGAGATTAATCCTTTCTCAGTTGCTTCATTTGCAAATACTTTCTCCCATTCTCAGTGTTGTCTTTTCGTATTGTTTATGGTTTCCTTTGCTGTGCAAAAGCTTTGCAGTTTCATTAGGTCCCATGTGTTTATTTTTGTTTTATTTCCATTTCTCTAGAATGGTCAAAAAGGATCTTGCTGTGATTTATGTCATAGAGTGTTCTGCCTGTGTTTTCCTCTAAGAGTTTTACAGTGTCTGACCTTACATTTAGGTCTTTAATCCATTTTGAGTTTATTTTTGTGTACGGTGTTAGGGAGTGTTCTAATTTCATTCTTTTACATATAGGTGTCCACTTTTCCCAGCACCACTTATTGAAGAGGATGTCTTTTCTCCATTGTATATTCTTGCCTCCTTTATCAAAAATAAGGTGACCATATGTGCATGGGTTTATCTCTGGGCTTTCTATCCTGTTCCATTGATCTATATATCTGTTTTTGTGCCAGTACCATACTGTCTTGATTACTGTAGCTTTGTATTATAGTCTGAAGTCAGGGAGCCTGATTCCTCCAGGTCTAATTTTCTTTCTCAAGATTGCTTTGACTCTTCAGGGTTTTTTGTGTTTCCATACAAATTGTGAAATTTTTTGTTCTAGTTCTGTGAAAAATGCCAGTGGTAGTTTGATAGGGATTGCATTGAATCCTTAGATTGCTTTGGGTAGTATAGTCATTTTCACAATGTTAATTCTTCCAATCCAAGAACATGGTATATCTATCCATGTGTTTGTATCATCCCTAATTTCTTTCATTACTGTCTTATAGTTTTCTGCATACAGGTCTTTTGTCTCCTTAGGTAGGTTTATTCCTAAATATTTTATTCTTTTTCTTGCAATGGTAAATAGGAGTGTTTCCTTAATTTCTCTTTCAGCTTTTTCATCATTAGTGTATAGGAATGCAGGAGATTTCTGTGCATTAATTTTGTGTCCTGCTACTGTACCAAATTCACTGATTTGTTCAAGGAGTTTTCTGGTAGCATCTTTAGGATTCTTTTTGGGTAGTATCATGTCATCTTCAAACAGTGACAGCTTTACTCCTTTTCTGGTCTGGATTCCTTTTATTTCTTCTTCTTCTCTAATTGCTGTGTCTAAAACTTCCAAAACAATGTTGAATAATAGTGGTGAGAGTGGGCAACCTTGTCTTATTCCTGATCTTAGAGGAAATGATTTCAGTTTTTCACCATTGAGAATGATGTTGGCTCTGGGTTGTCATATATGGTCTTTATTATGTTGAGGTAAGTTCCCTCTGAGCCTACTTTCTGGAGGGTTTTTATCATAAATGGGTGTTGAATTTTGTCAAAAGCTTTTTCTGCACCTATTGAGATAATCATATGGTTTTTCACCTTCAGTTTGTTAATGTGGTGTATCACATTGTTTGATTTGCGTATACTGAAGAATCCTTGCATTCCAGGGATAAACCCCACTTGATCATGGTGTATCATCCTTTTAATGTGCTGTTGGATTCTGTTTGCTAGTATTTTGTTGAGGATTTTTGCATATATTTTCATTAGTGATACTGGCCTATAGTTTTCTTTCTTTGTGACATCTTTTTATTTTCTTTTTTAAAAATTTTTATTTATATATTTATTTAAACATCTTTATTGGAGTATAATTGCTTTACAGTGGTGTGTTCGTTTCTGCTTCATAACAAAGTGAATCAGCTATATATACACATATATACCCATACCTCTTCTCTTGCATCTCCCACCCTCCCACGCTCCCTATCCCAACACTCAAGGTGGTCACTAAGCACTAAGCTGATTTCCCTATGCTATGTGGCTGCTTCCACTAGCTATCAATTTTACATTTGGTAGTGTATATATGTCCATGCCACTCTCTCACTTTGTCCCAGCTTACCCTTCTCCCTCCCTGTGTCCTCAAGTCCATTCTCTAGTAGGTCTGCATCTTTATTCCTGTCCTGCCCCTAAGTTCTTCATACCCATTTTTTTTCTTTTTAGATTCCATATATGTGTGTTAGCATATGGTATTTGTGTTTCTCTTTCTGACTTACTTCACTCTGTATGACAGACTCTAGGTCCATCCAGCTCACTACAAATAACTCAGTTTTGTTTCTTTTTATGGCTGAGTAGTATTTCACTGTATATATATGCCACCTCTTCTTTATCCATTCATCTCTCGATGGACACTTAGGTTGCTTCTATGTCCTGGCTATTGTAAATAGAGCTGCAATGAACATTTTGGTACATGACTCTTTTTGAATTATGGTTTTCTCAGGGTATATGCCCAGTAGTGGGATTGCTGGGTCATATGGTAGTTCTTTTTTTAGTGTTTTAAGGAAACTCCATACTCTTCTCCACAGTGGCTGTATCAATTTACATTCTCACCAACAGTGCAAGAGGGTTCCCTTTTCTCCACACCCTCTCCAGCATTTATTGTTTGTAGATATTTTTTGATGATGGCCATTCTGACTGCTGTGACGTGACATCTCACTGTAGTTTTGATTAGTATTTCTGAAATGGTTAATGATGTTGAGCATTCTTTTATGTGTTTGTTGGCAATCTGTATATCTTCTTTCACGAAATGTCTGTTTAGGTCTTCTACCCATTTTTGGATTGGATTGTTTGTTTCTTCGATATTGAGCTGCATGAGCTGCCTGTAAATTTTGCAAATTAGTCCTTTGTCAGTTGCCACATTTGCAAATATTTTCTTCCATTCTGAGGGTTGTTTTGTCATATTATTTACCATTTCCTTTGCTGTGCAAAAGATTTTAAGTTTCTTTAGGTTCCATTTGTTTATTTTTGTTTTATTTCCATTTCTCTAGAATGGTCAAAAAGGATCTTGCTGTGATTTATGTCATAGAGTGTTCTGCCTATGTTTTCCTCTAAGAGTTTTTTTTGTTTTTTGTTTTTTTGTTTTGTGGTACACAGGCCTCTCACTGTTGTGGCCTCTCCCGTTGCGGAGCACAGGCTCCGGATGCGCAGGCTCAGTGGCCATGGCTCATGGGCCTAGCCGCTCTGCAGCACGTGGGTTCTTCCTGGACCAGGGCACAAAGCCACGTCCCCTGCCTTGGCAGGTGGACTCTCAACCACTGTATCACCAGGGAAGCCCTTCCTCTAAGAGTTTTATAGTGTCTGGCCTTACATTTAGGTCTTTAATCCATTTCGAGTTTATTTTTGTATATGGTGTTATGAAGTGTTGTCATTTCATTCTTTTACATGTAGCTGTCCAGTTTTCCCAGCAGCACTTATTCAAGAGGCTGTCTTTTCTCCATTGTATATTCTTGCCTCCTTTATAAAAAATAAGTTGACTATATGCGCGTGGGTTTATGTCTGGGCTTTCTATCCTGTTCCATTGATCTATCTTTCTGTTTTTGTGCCAGTACCGTACTGTTTTGATTATTGTAGCTTTGTATTATAGTCTGAAACCAAGAAGCCTGATTCTTCCAGGTCCGTTTTTCTTTCTCAAGATTTCTTTGGCTCTTTGGGGTCTTTTGTGTTTCCATACAAATTGAATTTTTTTGTTCTAGTTCTGTGAAAAGTGCCAGTGGTAGTTTGATAGGGATTGCATTGAATCTGTAGATTGTTTTGGGTAGTATATTCATTTTCACAATTTTGATTCTTCTATTCCAAGAACATGGTATATCTCTCCATCTGTTTGTATCATCTTTAATTTCTTTCATAAGTGTTTTATAGTTTTCTGCTTACAGGTCTTTTGTCCCTCTAGGTAGGTTTATTCCTAGGTATTTTATTCTTTTTGTTGCAGTGGTAAATGGGAGTTTTTCCTTAATTTCTCTTTCAGATTTTTCATCATTAGTGTATAGGAATGCCAGAGATTTCTGTGCATTAATTTTGTATTCTCCTACTTTGCCAAATTCATTGATTAGCTCTAGTAGTTTTCTGGTAGCATCTTTAGGATTCTCTGTGTATAGTATCATGTCATCTGCAAACAGTGACATCTTTACTTCTTGTTTTCTGATTTGGATTCCTTTTATTTCTGTTTCTTCTCTGACTGCTGTGTCTAAAACTTCCAAAACAATATTGAATAATAGTGGTGAGAGTGGACAACCTTGTCTTGTTCCTGATCTTAGAGGAAATGCTTTCAGTTTTTCACCACTGAGAATGATGTTGGCTGTGGGTTTGTCATATATGGCCTTTATTATGTTGAGGTAAATTTCCTCTATGCCTACTTTTGGAGGGTTTTTATTATAAATGGGTGTTGAATTTTGTCGAAAGCTTTTTATGCACCTACTGAGATGATCATATGGTTTTTATTCTTCAGTTTGTTAATATGGTGTATCATGTTTATTGATTTGCATATATTGAAGAATCCTTGCATTCCTGCGATAAACCCCACTTGATCATGGTGTATGATCCTTTTAATGGGCTGTTAGATTCTGTTTGCTAGTATTTTGTTGAGGATTTTTGCATCTATGTTCATCAGTGATATTGGCCTGTAGTTTTCTTTCTTTGTGACATCTTTGTCTGGTTTTGGTATCATGGTGATGATGGCCTTGTAGAATGAGTTTGGGAGTGTTCCTCCCTGTGCTTTATTTTTGAAGAATTTGAGAAGAGTAGGTGTTAGCTCTTCTCTAAATGTTTGATAGAATTCACCTGTGAAAAGATCACTGAAGAAATCAAAGAGGAAATCAAAAAATACCTAGAAAAAATGGCAATGATGACCCAAAACCTGTGGGATGCAGCAAAAGAGTTCTAAGAAGGAAGTTTATAACAAAACAGTCCTACCTCAAGAAACAAGAAACATCTCAAATAAACAACCTAATCTTACACCTAAAGCAATTAGAGAAAGAAGAACAAAAAATCCCCAAAGTTAGCAGAAGGGAAGAAATCATAAAGATCAGATCAGAAATAAGTAAGAAAGAAATGAAGGAAACAGTAGCAGAGATCAATGAAACTAAAAGCTTGTTCTTTGAGAAGATAAACAAAATTGATAAACCATTAGCCAGACTCATCAAGAGAAAAAGGGATAAGACTCAAATCAATAGAATTAGAAATGAAAAAGGAGAAGTAACAACTGACACTGCAGAAATACAAGGGATTATGAGAGATTACTACAAGCGACTATATGCCAATAAAATGGCCAACCTGGAAGAAATGGACAAATTCTTAGAAAAGCACAGTCTTCCAAGATTGAGCCAGGAAGAAATAGAAAATATAAACAGACCAATCACAAACACTGAAATTGAAACTGTGATTAAAAATCTTCCAACAAACAAAAGCACAGGACCAGATGGCTTCACAGGCATTTTCTTTTCTTTCAGCACTTTCAATATATCATCCCACTCTCTCCTGGCCCACAGGTTTTTTGCTGAGGAATCTGCTGATTCCTTTATCAGGATTCCTTTGTATGTAATGATTCTTTTTTTCTCTTGCTGCTTTCAAGATTCTCTCTGTCTTTGATTTTTGAGAGCTTCATTATAATGTGTCTCAGTGAAGATCTCTTTGGGTTGAATCTGTTTGGGAATCTTTCAAATTCCTATACCTGGATGGCCATATCTCTCCCCAGATTTGGCAAGTTTTCAGTCATTATTTTTTTTAAATAAAGTTTCTATCCCTTTCTCTCTTCTCCTCCTTCTGGGACTCCCTTAAGGTGAATATGGTTTCTTTTGATCATGTCCCACTGCTCACTTAGGCATTTTTGCTCTTTTTTAAATTCTAATTTCTTTATTTTCCTTAGTGCATATCAAGAGATCTGTCTTCAAGCTCACAGATTCTTTCTTCTACCTGATTGAGCCAACTGTTGATGCTATCTATTGCACTTTTCATTTTCATTTTATTATTCTGGAGTCTTCATCTCCAGAATTTGTTTGGTTCTTTTTTATGATTTCTATTTTTTTGTTAAGTTTCTTGCTTTGTTCATATTTCCAAGTTCAGTGTTTGTCTGTGTTCTCATCAATCTCACTGAGCCTCCTTAAAATAATTATTTTGAATTCTTTTTCAGATAACGTGCCTATCTCCATTTCTTTGGGGTTGGTTACTGGAATATTATTGTCTTCCTTTGGTATATCATGTTTCCTTCCTTTTTCATGTTTCTGATGGGTTTGTGTTGATGTGTATGCATTTGAGGGCACAATCATCCTACTTATTTCAGACTGGCTTTAGTAGGGAAAGATTTTCACCTAGAAAATCTGTAAATCTGTTGGCTGTAAAGGTGCCAACCAGGTGGGATGCAGCATGTCTGGTTCCTAGGAAGGCAAAATGGCCCAGTCTCCATGCACTCCATTGGCTGAGGTTGACATTGGCCAGACTGTGGAAGTCTTCTTTGGCCAAGGTTATTGGGATCTTCAGAAGTGAAGTCTGGTTGGTCTTCCTATTATTATTTTTTGTTGTTGTTGTTGTTTGCCTTTAGGAGGAAGGTCTAGCTGAGGGGGGTCCTACTTGGTGCATAGTCTGGCATGATGTCACTCAGTGCACTCATAATGGTATTAGAGGCGGGGTCCTAGAATCAGGTGCATGTGGAACCACCACAGCATCTGGGTCCTGGGACATAGGTGCAGTTGCTGTAACTGCAGCACTGGTCTCTAGGGTGTGGCGATGCACAGATATCCCATGGAACTAATAATGCCTGGGTCTCAGGGGCTCACCGCTGTGACTCCAGCTGACAGGTGGGGGTGGAGAGAGGCAGGAATGCAGCAGTGGTACAGGTCCTGAGATGAAAAGGTGCAGCAGTGACTCAGGCCCAGCAGATAGGGTGTAATAGTAGCACAGCTTAGGGATGGTGGGTCAGAGTCTCAACTCTGGCCCCTGGGGGCAGTCACAGGATGCAGTCACAGCAGCAGCATGACTCTGCTGGTGGTCTATTAATGCCATGTGTTGGGACCTGGAGAACTGGACTCAGAGCAGTGGAAGCACAGCCCTGGCAATGACTGGTCAGAGATGTGAGCTGGGGTCTGGGCAGTGGGTTTCAGGGCAGTGGCAGCACAGTCTCAGCACTGATGGTCAGGGATATGACCTTCATCTAGGGGCAGGGATCAGGGCAGCAGCAGTCTGGTCGTAGCATTGCTGGGTCAGAGCCATGACCTAGAAGAACCCAGGAGGTAGCATGTAGGGCAGCAGCAAATCAGTCTCAGAAATGATGGTTCAGAGTCTTGACCTAGGATAGGGGGACGGGCCTCAGGGCAACATCAGTGCCTCTGGAAATGGCTATTCAGAGCTGCAACCTGGAACTCAGTGAGTGGGACTAAGGGGGAGGCAACACCATCAGATAATGACAGCCAAAGAGAGACTTCGGACTTCGGGGGCATGGCTCAGGGCAGTGGAGGTTGGTAATGGTGGGACAAAGCCCTAACCTGGGGCCAGGGGTGGGCACAGAGCAGTGGCAGCTCCACTCCTGTATATGGTAAGGTGCTATGGCACCTTAACCATGAGAGCAGAGCACAGCAGCAACTGGGGCCCCTGAGGGCAAGTCTCACCTCAGCAACAGCTCCAACCTCTGGGAGTAGAAGCACAGGGGGACACTCCTGGCTGTTCTATTATCTAGGATCAGCATCCATGATGACTGTGGGAGACCTCTGTAGCAAAACCTGCAAACATCCACAGTGGTGAAGCTTGCTGGGGTTCTCCCACTCTCCTTCTCTCCACGTGGTGAAATTCCTCTGAGGGGATTCCTCCTAGTGTCCAGCAGCTCCAGACTGGGGCATGGAGTAATGCAGGCAAAACACTTCCTGTACTTTTTTATGTGGCCATCCTTAATTTTTGAGCTCTGCAGGGTTTTTGTTGCTACTTCTTTATAGTCTAAAATTCTCCCCTGAGCTGTTTTCTTGTTTTTAGTTGTTTATTCATTCTTGTTTTTTTGTGAGTGAGATAAGTGTTGACACCTTCTAGCCCTCCATCCTGCTGACGTTCAGACACTATCTCTTCAAATATTACATTTGTTTTATTCTCTCTCTGGAACTCCTGGAATTCTGATTAATTATGTTAGACCTTCTCATTCCCAACTCCATATCACAGATTCTCTTTTCTGTTTCTTTCCATCTTTATGCTGCATTCTGTATAATTTCTTCCAATCTCCCAGTATACTAATTCTTTGTGTCCAATCTAGTCATTGAATTCTTAATTTTTATTGTATATTCATTTCCAGAAATTCTATTTGGATCAATTTCAAATCTATGTCACTTTGTATTGCTTGTTGTTCCTGCAAATATCTTTAAGTTTGCATTTTGTTGCTTTAAAGATAATAATAATAATTGTAATTTGTTTATTGTCTGTGACTGGTTTTCTAACATCTGAAGCTCCGTGGGTCTGCTGCTATTGATTCTGCTTGGTTTTTTTGGTTTTTGTCTTGGGAAAAGGATATTATTTTATTACTACTTTCCCAATTAAACATGTAGAATTATATTTTAGACTTTTAAAATATTAATCTGAAGATATATTTTTATGTTGTAAAATAATGTCAAGACTAAATAAAGAGAAATAATACATACTAATATCTGGAAAGGAAACAGTTTAAACCTCATAACATCTATATGTTTCAATTCTGTAAATAAGAATTTTATTGTGAATTCAGTTTAGTAAAATATTTCCAAGTAAGTATTCCATAGTTAAACTACATTGTAGACAATGAACTCTAGCTTATAGATACCACAGCAGACCAAAAAAAAAGCATATTTGAATAGTATATTTAGGTAATAAAAGGTACTACAGCAAAGCAATTGCCTTATTAGCTGTGTATTCACATCCACTGTGCCTAATTCTGGTCTTAATCTGATTCTTGAAATAATGTTACAACTTGGAAGGAAGCTGAGAGGGTATCTAGTTCAACCTGTCACTCAGTGACTCTTTTACAATGGTAACTTGAATTTCCAGTATCTTCTTAATATTGATATTTTCAGTGCAAGTAGATTCACTGCCTGGAAATGTGTCCAGTCTGCTTTTTAAGAGTTCCAATTAATGTGTTCATTTTATTGGATCAAAAGTGGCCTCTCCCTGACTTCCTTCCAGAAGTCATATATCTACTTGAATCACAAAGAATAAATTTTATCTGTCTTCCATTTATGATCCCTTTAAATAGCTAGGGCAGCTGTTTACATAAGCTATTCTGCTTGTTTTCACTCCTGCTATGTTAGTTACTTCCTACTGAGCCTGATAATCTTTGTATATTGTTCATTGTCCTTGAACATTTATTTAAGGATTATTTTGGGGCTTAAGAGAAGGTTTATTTCTCCAGAGAGGATTTGACTTTGCTTTGAAACTATCAGTTGGGACCCCTTATTTCATGTTCAGGGCTTGAAATACATTCCTTTGTAATATCTCAGGCTGCAAGGGCATGTGAGGGCTCTTCTACTCTGATACTCTGAGTGATGCTGGAGTCCCAGCTTATTTTGGAGAGAGTCTGCAGTTAGATTCCCATTTCAATCAGACATGGGCATTTAATTTCTATTACTCTCACTAAAGAGGCTTTCAAAATGAAAGTTCAAATTTGCTAAAGTCACGAAAGCCTTCAGGAGGAAAGCAGCTCCCCGGTTTCCTTATCTCTCTAAGGTCCTGTTTTCCTTTCAGTTTTTGGTTGGTACTTCCTTCCTGTATTGTCAGCTCTTCATGTTTTTTAAGAAGGATTGTTTCCAATAATTTATTTGAGCTTGGTAGCTCTTTTCAGTAAGAGGGTTGGTCCAAATAACCAAGCCTGCCAATACTGGAAACTGAAGTCTTCTCATTTCAAGTCTCAAAATTTAAAGCAATTCGAAAGATAATGATAATATATAATAACTTTATAATATCGCTATTAAAATGGAGAATTGGGCCATTACATAAAACTAGGTTGAAATAAATACCCTGTGCTCTGGATTTTTCTCTACTAAGGTTTAGCTGAAAACAGGAGGTAGGGGGACTTCCCTGGTGGTCCAGTGGTTAAGACTCCGTGCTTCCACTGTTCGATCTCTGGTTGGGGAACTAAGATCCCACATCCCACATGCCACACAGCATGGGGAAAAAAAAAAAAAAAAGATGTAGGTGTAGCAAAATCTATAGAGACTGCTTTTGTTTATGTTTTTTGGTAGAGTTGAGGTCCTGTGAATACCATGCCAAAATATCAGGCAAAGAGTGACTGAAATACATGTTATCTGTAGATTCTCCTCCCTACCCATCTTCCCTTATACCTGAATCCATGCCTTTCTCTAAACTCCTGGATAATTCATATTTTTAGATAAAGAAGGGTTTACTTACAGAATATTAGATTTTCTCCTGAGTTCATTTTTGTTGAAAACAAAAAACCTTCTGGCCAAGTCATCAATTCTACATACTCACACAATGAAAAGAAAACTGACAAAACTTGTTGTTTGATACTTTACAGATAAAAAAAATTCCTGAAATTTTGGCTCCATGAGACATGGCTGTGGAGTGTCATAAGTGTCATATGAACACTTAGACAAGGCAAACAACCACACATGCAGGCATGTGGCTGGATACATGGGATGCAGAGGAGAACCTGTTAAAGAATTTCCCATTATCTTAGCAGTGTGTGGATTCATCACTCTATACAGGTCTAATCCGGGACTCTGATTTAAAGTAGAGAAGAACTAAAGAGAAATATGTTGAGGAATAAATGCTGAGCTGTTATCATTTTTTGTGTAACTTTACTGGCAAGAGCAAAAGGGCTCTTTGGCTAATTTTTCCCCAAAATAATGTTAAAATTATATTTAAAAATATATGTGAAAACTTCAAGGAAACAGAAGTTTGTGAACCTGTACTTTTCAGACTTTTTTACCTACACAAACACTCAATGTTCCTATGAGGGCTTGGTTGACCGTTGCTGAGACACAGATCTATCGATTATCATTTTGTTTATTCTTCTAAAATTCCATCTATCTACCTGCATTCTACACAGTTTGATCAAACCAATAACTCAACATTTCTTAAAGAGGTCTGCAGACGTATTGTTGTGACATTCTTAGATTTCAAATTTGAGGAATATTCCATTTCCTGATGATTGGTTGACAGTAGTTCCTTGTACCATTATTGTGTACCATTCTTTAAAATGCCTTCTGCATACCAAGCGTTATACAAAGTGCATTATTTTCAATATCTCTAATCCTGGAAAGTAGGTATTATGATGATCCCTATTTTACAGATGAAAAAAATGATCAGAGAAGCTAATAACTCGTTTCAGCTCATAAATGAGCTGGAATTCAACTCCTAGTCTACATAACAGAAGTGCAGAAGACAGGAAGCTTGAGGCAAAGTTAAGAAGAAAAGAAAAGGCAAAAATGCCTCAAAGTTCATCTCCATGGCTGTAATCAGCCCTTGCATTTCTGGACAGGGATCTTTTTATTTTGCTATTAGCAGGCTTGTGATCAGATCAGCTTTTGCTACTATGGTGGTAGATTGTATTCTTGTTCAAAATATCCATTCCCCTTTTTGAGGTGCCCCTCTCCATGGGAAGATTATACATCTGTGCTTCCTTGAAATCAGCTTGGCCACATGACTTGTCTTGACCAGTGATATATGAACAAAAGTGACAGAACATTTAAGAGGCAACTCAAGATCTGCTTTGATGTTTTTAATCACTGTCATGAGTCTGGCAACAACCATGACAGGGGCTGCTGCTTAAGGCTGAGTACCAGGGTACAGATGATAGGGAGTATACCTGCAAACATGTGATGGACAAGTAATGTTGGTGAGAGAGAATTCTTTGTTGAAACCACAAAGACTTTGAGTCACTTATTATCATTGCTTTTGCTTTTTTGAGTCTTGATTTTTTCATCTGTTAAATGGTATGAGAATACCCATTTGTAGATATTGTGAACATTGGGAGAATTATTTAAGAAAATGGAGTTAAAGAACTAGACACACTAACATATGCAATACCTGGCAGTTATTATTCCCCACTCTAGAGTTGAATACTATATTTATCTAAACAAGTAATCAGGTATATCTGAGCTTTCTTATTTCTGTGATAGACTGCCCCCTAACAAAATGAAGATATCATCCCCATGTAAAATTTGGTAGCAAAAAAATTTCTTTGCAAGTCAAAATAATAAGAGCAAAATACGCTAGTTGATTCCCCAAATATTAATAACTATATGCCATGTATCAGGCACTGTGTTTAGTACTTAGGTGACACACACACACACACACACACACACACACACACACACATTCAGGTCTGTTCCCTAAAGGGCAGATAATCTAGTGGATTTATTAAACTCTGGTAGTGAGTTAAAGCTTTACAGATTGAGGGATAAACTAGGAGTTGGGATTACATGTCTTATTTTAATACAGGTATATTACCTTCTAGAAGAATAAGTCAAACCATCAAGGTAGTGTGCTTAAACAGATACCTGATTGGGTCTGCTACAATGGGTAAACAGAATTTATTAGTAATTAATAACAGCACTAACATTAAATAATATTTTTAAATAACCATCTTCAAAAAGATAATCTAGTTACATTTTATTTACACTACACATTTCATCCATTCAAAATAAGAAGGTTAAACTTCAGTCCAATCCAAATCTAAGGACACCAAGTTCCTCACCATTAAGTTAGGAATTGATTATAACTTGCTGTTATATATCATATGGCACATTTATCAAGCCTTTAGAAGTACATTTCTTTGCCTGCAGGTTTCATGTTTTATTTGTCGGTTTTCACAGCTCAGACACGTGACAAGGTGCATTTCCATCCCATCAGAAGCCATAGACTTGGAGTGAATGAGGTACTCGAACTGTGTGAGCTGAACCACTTGGGTGCAATATGCAGAGGTAAGAGCATCACCAGGTGAGACTTGATAGCCCAGGTATAGCATCCCATCTCTATGGCTCTCAAGGGACCAAAAATTATTAAAATAAAAACATTAATTAGGCGTTTACTATGAACACAACACCCTGGTTTGTAGAGAGCTTATACAGAGTACCACAGATATTGAAAGCACATTCTCTGACCTCAAAGAACTCAGCCAAGTTCAATAGCAAAAACTATATTGTAATCCTTGATTATTATTACTGAGAATTGGGTGAGAAGAAGTGAAATCAGTTCTCTGGATCCTTGGAAATATTTACTGTGTATAGCCACATTTTTTTTTTGTTTTTTTGTTTTGTTTTGTTTTGTTTTTGCGGTACGTGGGGCTCTCACTGTTGTGGCCTCTCCCGTTGCGGAGCACAGGCTCCAGACGCGCAGGCTCAGCGGCCATGGCTCACGGACCCAGCCGCTCCATGGCATGTGGGATCTTCCCGGACCGGGGCATGAACCCGTGTCCCCTGCATCGGCAGGTTGGACTCTCAACCACTGCGCCATCAGGGAAGCCCACCACATGTTTTTTTACGGCAGAAAACAGTACAGTTCCCTGCCAGTGGCAAACTGACATCATTTAATTAAGTATTCTAAATGTATGCTTTCACTCAATTCTCTGTCAGCATGACCTTTTAGTAAAAGATCTACTGCGAGCACTGGCAAGGTTTTTTAAGTCAAATAAAATGAAAGAATTGTTTTGGGTATAATGCTCTTGCTGCCAGACTCTCCCAACAAGATTAATAATTCAAGTGAAATACATAGCCAAAGGAACTGTATGCTTTCTCTCATTTGAACAAATGTTTAACTAATTATCTGCAGATGTGCTGAAAAACCTGTACAAAAGTAAAATGTATCCCTTGCTACCGCTTTCAATGTAAATGCATCTTGTGGCTCCCTTTTGCATATTAAGGAATTTTAAAAGTAAACATTTGAGTGAACCATCTTTCCAAATAAAACCTTACTAAAAACAGATACAGCGTGAGCAAGGTGTCCAGTTTAGTAGCCCATCCCTGAACCAATATTAGCCTCTATTGAGGGAAACTGAGCTGTTGGAATTGAAATAATCAGGATGTTCAGGTCTAAGTAGACTTTCTGAAAATACACAAAGCATTTGGTCCACTGTGGGGAAAAATTCCACCTCATTTTCCCCTGCCATGACCTGCTTATTCCATTTATGAACCGGCTACCTGCTTTTTAGATCATTTCCCATCAAAACCTAAAATGTGTCTGAATTTTAAATTTTGATGCTTACTCTTACAGCTTCATGTCCTAAACATTGCATAGCTCACAGTACTTGACTTGAGAACTGCTGATGAGCTATGTGGCCTTCCAATAATATCTACCTGCTGGAAGCATGCATACAAGCCGACAAGGAATTTGTCCTGTCTTTCAGGGTCAAGGATGGCTTCTATAAGGGCCATATATTCAAAGTATTACATAAGTTCTTTACTATTGTGTCATCATATAGATTTTGACACATGCAGCATACTAAAACTTAATCATAGGCCAATACTGGCCAGTGGTATTGTGGATGTAAGCAAATATAGTAATACTCCATCAAGTCTCAACACAGAGAAGCTTTAAGATCAGAAGTACAAGATGAAACTGCGGTCCTACTCAGCCTAGTGTAGATGTGGCAGGAAGTGGGAATATATAAATATACACATACATACAGGTACACACACAATAAAAAATGTTGTCTAGAAACAGTTCATCAATTTCCAGAAAATTATATTATTTGGTGGTTAAGTAACCAATTTGTGAGCAATCCACAACCCTTGGCTTGTGTCCCCCTTCTTTTCTGGCTAGATGCCTTTTGGCCATTTCACTCCTCAGGAATATTTCCAGCTATGAGTAGTCAGGGGGAATAAAAATGGTGAATGTCAAATGAGTCATTTGGCCTGCTTGTCATTAGCTCTTAGGAAGGTTTGATGGAGAAAACAATGAAAATTAGATTTGTGGGTTGTCAGCCTCAATAATTTCTTCATTTTTACCTCTGATTTTTCAGGGATAATGTAGAATTGGTATTACTGCTCAAATGTCACAATTTCCAAGCTTGGCTTGTTTTCAATTGATTAAGTCGTGAATATTCATTAATATTCATGGTAGATCATATTCTTAGTCATTAGTCACAGGTTTCATTCCCAAGGTCCCTGTTTAGTTTTTACATAATTCTATTTGTGTAAATGACCTTCTGTGTTATACAAGAGTATATTTAGGATTTGGTACTTTGAGCACAGAAGTTTTAGAGTAACCTGTACTAAATCTGTTATGCTCGGAGAATAAGTTTCACTTAAAAGAAAGAAAAAGAAGTTATGTATGTCTTAAATTGTGATGCAAAGTATGGTGTCATTTCTATTTTCCAAGTAAACTTCAGCACATGCATTGGTGTTTTTCCTTCATGTGATAGTGAGCAGCCAGACCGGGAGAATGTTCTTCCTCACCATGCGTACACTGCATGTGCTCTCAAATAATTGTTTCCATGCTTCTCAAAAACCCCAATATTGAATTACAAAAGTACTAAGCCCTTCCCAGAGAGCTGCTGAGAAACATGTGGAATATTTTACCCTGAAATGTGGTTGTGATTTA